>NC_045769.1:41012424-41315454 GCF_008692025.1 Phocoena sinus
CCTACTGTGAGTCCAGGACATGTTGACCCTCTGGGCACATGTATACTTTCTGTAATCCCATTTTCTCTAACCTTTGCCAATTCTATCATTCTATCATGCTTATATTAAAAATAATAAGAAAAATGTCACTAGCTCACGCCCTTGTATGCATAATTCAAGACTTCAGCCCACTGGAAAAACCCTCTTTTTCTCAGCCCACATTTTCAGGTTACATGTATTTTCTAACATGTTCACTTTCTTCTTTGCAAACACCTCTTCACGTTTCTTGCTCTCTGCTCCTGGAAAAATTTCATAAAGGCAATACTTCCCAATTGCATCTGCTGCTGCCCTTTCCTGGTGTACCCATTTCTGCAAATCTTGTAAGTCCAAGTGGTGCTGAAATTCTCCTTTATCCCCCTTGTGTCATAGTTTTTCACTCTTACAAGCTACAACCTATTTCTTTCTTCTCTTAATTCAAGAGTAACACTTTTTCTCTTTCTTCAAGTCTTACTCTCTACCATGTAAGAGATTATATGAGTACCTTTTAACTTTTTATTTTTTAATTCTAACATCATTTCAGATATACAGAAAGTTGCAAGAGTAAATACAAAAATTCTCGTATACTCTTCACCCAGATTCTTCCCTCATCTCTCTCTCTCTGTTTCTCATGAGAATAAGTTACTGATATTATGTCCCTTTCTCTGTAAATACTTCATTGAATATAGCACACTTAACAACACTAGGAAATTAACACTGATACAGCATTATTCTCTAATTTGAAGACATTATTCAGATTTTGACAATTTTCCCAATAATGCAATTTATATGACAGAAAATGCCGAAAATCCTGAATCATGCCTTGCATTCAGTTGTCACGTCTCTTGAGTCTCTTTTATTTTGGGAGGTTAACTTTTTGTTTTTAATTTTATTTTTTAGAGAAGAGTAATTTTGCATAAAATGCATCTCTCTTTGGAATTTCTGATATGTCCAGGTTATAGATTTTTTTTTTTGTCAGAAACACCACAGAAGCAATATCGTGCTATTCTCAATGTCTTATGTCAGTTAGCATATGTTATTGAAATGTTTCATGATTCATTATGTTAACTTGATCACTTTATGAAGTTGTTCCTGTCAATTTTTTTCCACTATCTTGTAAGGAGTTATATTGAGATCGTATAAATATTTTGTGACACCTCAAAGTATCACTCACTTCTTTTAGTATCCATTGATGAGTCTTGCCTCAATTAATGTTGATAGTTCTTAAATGGTGATTTTTTGGATCTCTTCATTCCTTTCTTATTTATTACTTGAGCCTCTACTATAAGAAAGGGCTCTACTATAAACTATTAAATATGCCATAATAGTTAATTCATTTAAGAAGCTATAATCCTTTACTATCATTATTTAATTCGATGCTGAATTGCATCATATTTAGCCATGGGAGTTCCTCAAGCTGGCTTCTGTGTCTTTTTCGTGTGTCTCAATTTTGAGTACTTACATTCAGAAACAAGATCATCCAAGTTCATCTTGTACTGTTCCTGCTCCAGCCTGGAATCAGACATTTCTCCAAATAATTCTAGTTCCTATTAGTGGAGAGAGAGTATTTAGAAACCAGGATCTGGCTCTGGGTTTGTGATTGTTACCTCATTGCCTTGTCTTCTAGCACCTCTCAGACAACAGAACGAGAAGTAAGATCTCATGAACTGTTTATCTTCTTCAGCAAATCCAATTATAAATTGGATTTTCTTTGTCACTCTTCCATATCGACCACTTTTCCTTGGGCACCTTTTACCTCTTTACTTTATTTCTATTCTCTTCTTAATATTTCTGCTTTTCTTTAAGACCCTTTAAAAGTTTCCATTCCAATTTTTTCTTCCTTGACATCTTATCTTCATTCCTGATACAGGTAAGATAAAGCAGAGCCTAAATACCCAGGTATATTTGCAAAAGCTTAGAACATGAAGAAATTGTATGATTTCTTCATGAATGATAGGGGATGGATTTAAACCCAGGCATGATGACCCACAGTTAAGCATTTTCTCAGTCTGCTTTAAGAAAAACATTTCAAAACCCAGTCACTCCTATGGGTTTAATAACAAAAAGTTGTTGGAGTCCTAAATTCCAGTGCTTGTGAATGTGGCCTTATTTATAAATAGGGTCCTTGAAGATGATCAATTTAAGACGAGTTCAATAGAGGGAGTTCTAATCCTATATGATTACATCCTGAAAATAAGGAGGGGATTTGGGCATGGAGACAGACATACACACACACACAGACATACACACACACACACACACACACACACACACACAACTCCATATGAAGATGAAGGCAGAGGCCAGGTTGATGCACATACAAGCCAGGAAACACCAAAGAGTGCATGCAAATCACCAGAAACAGATTCTCCCTCACAGGCCTCAGTAGGAACTAAACCTGCGGACACCTTGATCTCGGACTTCTAGTCTCCAGAACTGTGAAACAATAAATTGTTGTTTAAGCCACACAGTTTTTGATGCTTTGTTATGGCAGCCCAGCAAATTAATAGAATCACAAAAGTAAGGTGTTATTAAATTTCTACATTATGCTATATTTCTATATAGATCAAAAATAGTGTTAAATTTTTCTCTTCCTATTTAACTCATTTGTGAAAGATAAAAAAAGTGTAACTCATTATGTACTTAATGGTCCAGACATTTAAAATACCAAACATTAATACCATGTATTAGAATAAAAACAAAGTACATCATAAACTAAATAAGAGATTAGAACAGTAGGTCATTATAAGAAAACAGAACATATTGGACTTAGGTAAAAATAACAACCTCTGGGTTGAACAATTTATACTAAGTAAAGAAGAAGGATTTTAATGACATAATGTAAAAGCTTGTCTAATGGGGAAAACTTGGCAAGCAGAGGGTTTAGAGAGAAGTGCCCACCTCAGTTATTTTGAAGGTAAGTGTTTCTAAAGTTATTCTAAAATTTAATTTGGTTTAATTAAGTGAAAGGACTCTTTTGGCTCTGTGTGCATACAGGTGGGAATCAGTGAAAGCTGTTTATTCTTTGGTTCTACACATAAAATTTTCATGGTGAGGTTACTTCTATATTTTAAAGAGGAACACTAAAAGTAGAAACTGCCATACTGTATAAAAGGGGAATAAAAATGTTCTTTAATTCCTAAGGGAATTGCTTTCCTATTCTTTTATTTTTTTTCCAGTTTCAATAAAATATAACACTTTTGGCTTCCAGGATTTAAATCAAAGTTTTTTTATGTTGAAAACAAGAAATATTTTCTTAAATTCACTTATAAAAACTGACCTTTGTAAATTTATTTCAATCTTAGAAATCCTAGAGTGCCAATGAATTTGCTGAAAATCTACCAAGCAATGGATTCTGAAAAGATGCGATATATTTATTAACTAAAATGCCTCTCAGTATTATTCTTCGTCATTTCACCTTGGTGAAAATAAGTCTTAGAAAGATTTAATATTTTCATGACAAAATTAACCTAAAGTTATTAAGCCATTTTAGACCCCATGATTCCATGTCTTTCATTCCCTTACTCAAGACTAAACTCTTTTTTTTCTTAGTTACTTGCCAAATATATATTATTCCACTGTTATACAGCTCAAATTTCACTTCTTTTTTTAAGCTTTTCTGGTTACTTTTTCTCCCACCTCCCCAGAGTTCAGTACTCAATCTGAGTGCTTATTTTATCCCTGCCAATACCTTACTTGCAATGTTTGTGTCATAACTATCTGCAAATATGTCTTTCTCCATTGATAAACACGTGTTATTTTAGGGTAAGAAATTTTATTCTGGTTATCTTTTTATTCTTATGATGTATCATAGTGCTGCATGATAGTCTACACAATGATGTTTACTAAGTGAATTAATAAAGTCATGTTTTCGTTACATATTAGCCAAAGGTCACAGGTCATTGTACATACCTCACCCATGAGTTTTGTTATTCCCTGTAGCTAGATGATTTGTACATCTTGGGTTTCCCAGGACAGTCCTGTGCTTTTTGTTTTTAATTAAGATATAGTTGATGTATAATATTACATAAGTTACAGGTGTACAACATAGTGATTCACAATTTTTAAAGGTTATACTCCATTTGTATTATTATAAAATATTGGCTGTGTTCCCTGTGTTGTACAATACATCCTTGAGGCTTATTTTATACATAATAATTTGTACCTCCTTAATCCCCTACCCCTGTCTTTTCCCTCACCCCCTTCCCTCTCCCCACTGGTAATCACTAGTTTGTTCTCTATATCTGTATGTTTCCTTTTTGTTATATTCACTAGTTCTACTTTTTTAGAATCTGCATACAAGTGATATCATACAGTATTTGGCTTTCTCTGTCTGACTTATTTCACTTAGCCTAATATCCTCCAAGTCCATTCATGTTGTTGCAAATGGCAAAACTTCATTCTTTTTTTATGGCTAAGTAGTATTCATTGTATACATATATACCACATCGTATTTATCCATTTATCTGTTGACACTTAGGTTGCTTCCATACCTTGGTGATTGTAAACAATGCTGCTATGAACACTGGGATGTATGTACCTTTTCAAATTAGTGTTTTTGTATTTTTCAGATATATACCCAGAAGTGGAATTGCTGGGTCATGTGGTAGTTCTATTTTTAGTTTTTTGAGAAACTGCCATACTGTTTTTCACAGTGGCTATGCCAATTTACATTCCCACCAACAATGTACAAGTGTTTTCTCCACATCCTTTCCAACATTTGTTATTTGTGGTCTTTTTGATGATTGCCATTCTGACAGGTGTGAGGTGATATCTCATTGTGGTTTTAATTTTCATTTCTCTGATTAGTAACAATGTGGAGCATCTTTTCATGTGCCTGTTGGCTATCTGTATGTTTTCTTTGAAAAAATGTCAATTCAGGACTTCTGCCCATTTTTTAATCGAGTTGACTGGGTTTTCTTGATGTTGACTTGTATGAGTTGTTCATATATTTTGGATATCAACCCTTCATTGGTCATATCATTAGCAAATATTTTCTCCCATTCAGTAGGTTGTCTTTTTTGTTTTGTTGATAATTTCCTTTGCAGGACAGTGCTGGTTTATACCTATTATCCTGGCATCCTGTCTGGCTTAGGCTTTTTCCAGATTTATCATTTTTAAAGGGATTATTAATAATTACTTTAAAGTAAATTGGATAGATTGGGTGGGCCTTCAGTTTGTCTTTCTGCTTTAAGCCATGGTTTTATCCAGTTTGAGCCACTCATAGTGTGTGAGACATATTGCAGTGAATCGTGTCCTCATGTTAACCGGTTATTATATCTGAAAGATGAGCAGCAATTACTCATTTCTCTCTTTCCATCTTCTTCTAAAGAAAACAACTGACACTTCCCTTTCAAGAACAACATGCTGATGAAATCTTGTGTACTCTAACAGAGGCAAGTTGGGAGAGCTAACTTTCTCTGCTATGTGGAGAGTAGGAAGTGTTGGGTGCTGTTGCTTCTGCTGACCACGTAGTTTACAAATATGGTGCAGTTGGCTGTGCTGTGGCTTTCAAATCCAGCACTTGATCCTTTGAAAAGTCCGTGGATAGAAGTGACTTCTGATCAAGCTTGATGCAGTGGCTTAAACAATACTCTAGGTCTTGGTTTTTCTCTCATCTTATCTTGACTTTGTTTTCAGTGAGTAAGAACAACTACCCTCAGACTCTCTTTCTGGTAGCAAGATGGCAGTAGCTCCTAAATTTCTAGTTCAGGAGAAAAAAGAACTGCTACTTATAAATTCTCCAAATTTTCTGACATTCATTCAATAGACAGGTTCTGAATTTTCACCATTCAATATTTGCTTGATTTGTCTCATGCATGCTCCTCTTCTGAAGGAATCCAAGGGCAAATTCCCATGGAGACTCTAAAACTGACCTCAAATAATATCTAAAAGGAGAATGGATATAAGATAGCAAATAAAACTCTCTGTGACTCTGAGACCCTGGAATGTACTAGGTGTTCTATAATTATTAGTTTTCCTCTTTTTGCCATAAGTAAGGCCAACTGTGTAGGTATGCTCCCCAAAATCTGCTTACAAAATCAGTTTTAATCTTTCTGAGGTCAAATTTTCAAAAGGGTTTAATTCAAGATCTAGATCCAGGCTTATCCTATTCACCAGATCTAGCATCTAGCTGCCCTTCTGGGTTTCCACAGGCATTATAACAATGCACTACTGTCCACATTTGGCAAAAGAATAGTGTGGCTTTCTTACAAGCTCTTTGAACTTTATTAAAAAAAAAAACCTTTGGCATATTTCATCATCTATTAAATAAATATTACATTTTTATATGAGAATTTGTTAAAAGATTAGGGATAACTAGTTGGAAAAGAGGAGAAAAGAAAAAGAAAAAATACTATATTATAAAGTAATATCTTATTTTACCCAAGAATGGCAGTTAAATACCTGAATAAAAAAAATGGAAGAAGCTTATTACCTATAGCGTTTTTGCTTTTCTGGAGACAGATTCAATTGAGAATGATAACCTCAGAAGGATGGTCTGCTGACCCCTAAGTCGAGGCCTGACTTCATTTAAAGTTAGAGAAAACAAGAGTTTGCTGGGAAATGATGGGAGAATGCTACTAGTTTTCTTTCCATAGTTTCCTTTTTATATACTTTGCTTTAATCTTTGGAGAGACATTTTACAGTTCTGCTGCCCGTAAAAGTGATGTTTGAATGTATTCTACAAAAGTTGCAAAGCTGGTAACTCATAAAATATTCCTGAGGTTGGCAAGTTTCACAAGATGAAAGGTTCACACAGCTCTAACAAGTAACTGAAAAGGAGACTGGTGTAGTGGGCACCAGCACAGCCGTTTAAAGTCCCATGTTGGATACTGGACTGCAGTTTGAATTCTTGTCATGGGCCCAAGAAGATAAATATCATCCCCAACATGCTTATCCTTCATTGGTGTGTTTAAGCTTAATAGACCTTACTACAAAATAATTGAAAATATGAATAAAACAACCCTGTTTTTTGTCCTTTTTTTTCCCTCAAAAGAAGATGAAAATTCTACAATGAAGAGGATTTTCACATTTATATTTAGCTCATTTTGCTTAAGCTTGAAAAACACGTCTCTAGTTTCTGCCAGCACTTGTAACCAAGGAGAATGATTACCACATGCAGGTGTCACTGATTGGCTGGAATTGAAAGCTACAGATTGTCCTGGAGGCCTGAACTGATCTCTCTATCCCCTAATCTCCATTTACTTCTGCCAAATGCCATTAGAGAGCAGTCAGATCTGTTTTGACTGACAGCATAGCTAACAAGTAGGATCGATGTCAACATATAATTGGTGTTTATGGGGGAAATATATATATATATATATATAATAGATGAACATTGTCTGAAAATTATATTTCTACAAGTATATATTTTAAAAGATTAGTTATAAACATATTTTAACCAACTAAATGGACCTGCTGTTGAGAATTCTGCTTTCTATTCTAAATTTCCCAAAATACTTTGCAGTAGTACCTTAAGTAAGGAAAGGGGACATATATACACATATATATATAAACAAATAACAACAGAAACACACCTAATGAATAGACACTAAGATTTATGACATAAGGCTATAAAATACTTAAAAATAATTATAAGCCCTTGCAGATAATATATAAAAGCCTTATTCATTAAGTGGACTGTATCCACTTTATTTATAGAACATACAGAAACTCTCTTAATATGTCTTCATATAATCTTTGAGATTAATTGAAGGTTTCAATTCCCTTTTGAAAATATACCAACTGAATAACTGTGGCTAATAAGTGCCTCTCTTTTGCTCCACACCTTCTGCCCTTCTTACTTTACCTAATGAAACCATTGCTAGATGTTGTGTGAGGCCTTAGGATGTCTTTTATGCAAAATGTGGAAAATAAATCAGTAAACTAACTTTCAAAGAAAGGCTTTGTCCCTACATCATAAGGTGCATGTGTATGTTTTAACTTGAAATAAAATTTTTAAGGTATGCGTACATTTTTTGTTTGTATATGGTTCCTACTTTAACCTACTTTTCAATTAACTTACCAAATAATTGTTCCAATCGAGTAAGATAAGATGGCTCTTAAACTATATACTATAGAAGTATTGTGAATGCAGCATAAGACATAGAACTTTTAAAATATAATATAGTGATGGCACTGAAAATTATAATTTTATATTTTAAACATGTGTCTTCAATTCCTCTCATTCAGGATTCCTTTAACTTAGAAACTAAATATAAAGAAAATCTCAAGTGCAAATACTAGGAGGGCAGGGGAGATTAACTTTATATTTGCCAAATTTTTAGAGGCAGATTAAAACTTCTACCTATAACTCCCATTGCATCAAATGATACTGTCCTCTCCAGAAATTGATTAACAAAAATTCTACTATTAAAAATGAATTCCATTGTTTTTCCAAATCCTTCTGTTATGAATGAAGAATAAACCCATCAGAGCTTCAAGTTGGTGAACAAATGAAAGTGCTGGGACAGGTGGGTGACCAGAGGGTGTGGAAGGTCCACACCCCACCTCCCCATATCTTGCGCTATGCATCCCTTCTATTTGTCTGTTCTTTAGTTGTATCCTTTATAATAAACTGGCAAATAGCTCTTCAGATGCTGCATACTTGGCAAGGCACGTCAGTTTGATGTGGGAGTTCCGAAAGAGACCTCAGCTCTCACTGTTAATAGGCTCTGTGGCTCTGGTTTCCAGTCCATTGTGAATGGATGTCAGGAAATGTGTGTTAAAGATGCTGAAGTTGTCTTGTGTGGAACAGCCAAAAATATGGCTCCTTACTGTGTCAGAAACGTGCGTTTTAGAGCCAAGTTTTGATCAGATCTCAAGCTGGAAGATTCTTTGCGAGCAGCATTAACAGAGCAGCATCTCCAAATCCCCATGGGAATTACTGCAAAGAATCTTGCTGCAAAACATAAAATTAGCAGAGAAAAATGTAACAAATACACCCTGTAGTCAGAGCAGAGATGGAAAGCTGCTAAAGATGCTGGCTACTTTAATAATGAGATGGTACCAGTTGAGGTAAAGACAAGGACAGGAAAACAATGCAAGTCATGAGCCAGTTTGGTCCCAACGAGCCTGGAGCAGTTAAATAAACTTCCTCCAATTTTCAAGGACGAAGGGACCATCCGTGTAAGGAGTGTACCATAAGTATCTGATGCTTTCATAGCTAGTAAAGATGCTGCTAAAAAGCATAACATTACACTGACAAGAATTGTGAGCTGTTTTGTATCTAGATGTGATCTCTCTGTCATAGATATTGGTTTTGTCCCTACCTCCAATGGGGCACTAAAGAAAAGAAGACTGAGTCTTAAGGACGTGGATTTGGTAGAGGTAAATGGAGCTTTTCCTCCCCAATACTTGGCAGTTGAGAAGAGCTTGGATCTCGACCCAGGTATAACCAATTTAAATGGAAGAGCCATTACTTGGGATCAGCCATTGGGAGGATCTGGATCAAGCATTATTGCACACATGGTTCATGAAATAAGATGTGGAGGTGGAAAATGTGCAGGGGCATAAGCTTGCATTGGAGTTGGCCAAGTTATGACACTCAGCATGCAGAGCCCAGCCTGAGAAGAGAAAGGAGCCCACCATGGCCCACAGTTACTTTACTTGGCCAGGCCACGTTAGAACAGGGGACCTTTAGAGAAGCTGCTAAAACTGGCTATGCCCTGCCACTGAAACAGTGATTGAGTGTGATCAAGGGTTGATGAGGTAAAGATGTATTTATCATGAGTTAAGAGCTCAGGCCAGAAATAAGTTTTCTCAGATTTGCACTAAATATGATGTATTTCTGAACTGAAGTTTAATTATAGAAGGCCTTAAAAAAATTGCATTCTGGCCAATGACCACCACACATGCTTTAGATCATATGATTGCAAGGAAATTGAATGTGTTGCCTTAATTTCCAAAAATAAATAGATGAATGAATCCATGAATAAATACCCTTATGAGGAATTCTTAAATTTTCTCATGATTTTCTTTTTCCATTTTATACTTTACAATGGAATATTCCATTAACATTCTTTAATAGAAACAAGTGAGAGAGAGCAAGCCCCTGACATGCAGGCTGTGGCCTCACAACTCTCAGCCAGGCCTTGGTGTTGCTTCAAGCTGTCCTGGCACTCACAGCTAGGTTTCCGCGTCTCCTGCTGAAAATAAACTTTTTCACAGAACCTCAAATTCCGATAAGACCATTCTTTGATCTTTATGGATAAAGACAAAAACAAGACCATTCCTTAATCATGGCTGAGCATAGACAAAGCACTACCCAACCCACAGCTTCACAAGTATAACCATTCCCTGGTTAATATGAGCAATGGCTGTTTCTTCAATAATTACAGGACTAGCCTCACTCTGGTGTATCATTGTCATGGATAAGATGTTTTGAGATACCCTATCATAGAATTGCTTCCTGCTCCTGATAGGATACAATCCAGTGCAAGGTACTGCTTCCTTAAACACTCCTCCAAACAACTCAACCAAAGCCTAAATTGTATAATAGGCTTCTTTTTAATACCCACTGTGATGGTATTAATTTTACATGTCAATTTGACTAGGCTAAGGGACGCCCAGTTAGCTGGTAAAACATTCTTCTGGGTGTGTCTGTGAGGGTGTTTCTGGAAGAGATTAGCATTTGAATTGGTGAACTGAATAAAGCAGATGGCCCTCCCCAATGTAGGAAGGCATTATCCAATCTTTTGAGGGCCCTAAACAGAACACAAAGGCAGAGGAAGAATGAATTTGCTCTTTCTGCTTGAGCTGGGACATCTCCTGTCCTCAGTCATCAAACCTCCTGGTTCTCAGATCTTTGGACTTGGACTGCATTACACCACTGGCTCTGCTGGTTCTCTAGCTTGCAGATGGTAGGTTGTAGGACATCTTGGCCTCAAAACTTGCATGAGCCAGTTCCTATAATATCTCCCTCTCTCTCATTCTCTTTCTCTGAAAGTAGAGTGTTCCTATGAAAACGTTTGTAAGTTGAAATGGCCTAAAGCAAAGAAGCAATTTTTTCCTAAAAGTGAAAAACCTCTTTAGATTTCTGTTGGTTAGTGAAAACAGGTACTAATACAGGTCTTTCATAAAAACAAAGTGGCATAAAGCAAACGTTCAAAAAGCGAGGAATACCTGCGTATATATATATATAGTCTTTTGGTTCTCTTTTCTCTGGAGAACTCTAATACACCTTCTTACCAAGACACCTCACATTTCACCGTATGTATGCCCTAATGCTGCAAACAAGAATAAACACGGCGGTGTTCCTGGCAGGTTTTGGAGGTAGGGTGCTAACACAAAGAACAGAAAATAGATTGCATGTGTTTAAAGACTTAATTAGAATGGGGGATATATTACCTAAATCCTAGAGGAATGCAGTACAGGAAGATGGAAGAAATAGGCAGCAAAGATCAAATTTCTCTGCTCCCAGAATTTTACATAGCACAGCACTAGAGGGTATTGTGACTTATTGATTAAATTATCCAATTCAATAAAAGTATGGTGAATAGATGCAAGAAAGCTCTTTCTGCATTCTCTGTTTAAATTACAATTGAGTTTCCAGCTGGATATCTCCAAAACATAGTGGAAACCTTGTAGTGATGGTATTTGCCTTGCTCTATTTTGGGATTCTTTAGCAACATCACCTTATAGCAACAGCTGTTCAGAGTGCTGGGATTGGTATGAATATTTCTTCTACTGCTGGCAATTTGAAAGCTGTAAAATAATATTTTCAGTTCATTTCAGGTTCAGGTATCCCTAGGAGCAATTGTCTTCATGCAGTAGAAGGGACGGTACTAAGACTATAAAACAGAGATTCAGAAACTAAATACAAACTGCTGTTGGTTGAAAACTCCAACTGGGACTTTATTGCCAAACACCAGACATTAGAAGATCACTAGCTAAATTAGCCAGAGTAAACATCCTGAGGTACAAAACTAGTGCCAGCTCACTGAGCTAAGAATAAGACACATGGGTTGGCAGTAGGGCTGAGGAAAGACCTAAATAAATACGGATAAATGCAGTATCAGTTTCTGTATTGAAGGACACGATTTGAAAAAAAACAAAAAAATCCGAAAAATAAATTCAGCTATAAAGATGTAGAAGGGAATTTTTGGAAGGTTTATGCTCTTGATTAGAAAATAAATAGCTATATTAGGATTATATATTTTATGTGTAATTTAAGTGCTACTATAAGAACCTCATGGTAATCATTAAGATAAATTAACCTTAAATTAACAATCATACACGGAAAATTTAGATCTTTCATGGGATTTTTTTTTTTTTTTTTTTTTTAAACATCTTTATTGGGGTATAATTGCTTTACAATGGTGTGTTAGTTTCTGCTTTACAACAAAGTGAATCAGCTATACATATACATATGTTCCCATATGTCTTCCCTCTTGCGTCTCCCTCCCTCCCACTCTCCCCATCCCACCCTTCCAGGCTGTCACAAAGCACCGAGCTAATATCCCTGTGCCTTGCGGCTGCTTCCCCCCAGCTATCTACCTTACTACGTTTGTTAGTGTGTATATGTCCATGACTCTCTCTCGCCCTGTCAAAACTCACCCTTCCCCCTCCCCATATCCTTAAGTCCGTTCTCCAGTAGGTCTGCGTCTTTATTCCTATCTTACCCCTAGGTTCTTCATGACATTTTTTTCCCTTAAATTCCATATATATGTGTTAGCATACGGTATTTGTCTTTTTCTTTCTGACTTACTTCACTCTGTATGACAGATTCTAGGTCTATCCATCTCATTACAAATAGCTCAATTTCATTTCTTTTTAAGGCTGAGTAATATTCCATTGTGTATATGTGCCACATCTTCTTTATCCATTCATCCGATGATGGGCGCTTAGGTTGTTTCCATGTCCTGGCTATTGTAAATAGAGCTGCAATGAACATTTTGGTACATGACTCTCTTTGAATTTTGGTTTTCTCAGGGTATATGCCAAGTAGTGGGATTGCTGGGTCATATGGTAATTCTATTTGTAGTTTTTTAAGGAACCTCCATACTGTTCTCCACAGTGGCTGAACCAATTCACATTCCCACCAGCAGTGCAAGAGTGTCCCCTTTTCTCCACACCCTCTCCAGCATTTATTGTTTCTTGATTTTTTGATGATGGCCATTCTGACTGGTGTGAGATGATATCTCATTGTAGTTTTGATTTGCATTTCTCTAATGATTAATGATGTTGAGCATTCTTTCATGTGTTTGTTGGCATTCTGTATATCTTCTTTGGAGAAATGTCTATTTAGGTCTTCTGCCCATTTTTGGATGGGGTTGTTTGTTTTTTTGTTATTGAGCTGCATGAGCTGCTTGTAAATTTTGGAGATTAATCCTTTGTCAGTTGCTTCTTTTGCAAATGTTTTCTCCCATTCTGAGGGTTGTCTTTTGGTCTTGGTTATGGTTTCCTTTGCTGTGCAAAAGCTTTGAAGTTTCATTAGGTCCCATTTGTTTATTTTTGTTTTTATTTCCATTACTCTAGGAGGTGGGTCAGAAAGGATCTTGCTGTGATTTATGTCATAGAGTGTTCTGCCTATGTTTTCTTCTAAGAGTTTGATAGTTTCTGGCCTTACATTTAGGTCTTTAATCCATTTTGAGCTTATTTTTGTGTATGGTGTTAGGGAGTGATCTAATCTCATACTTTTACATGTACCTGTCCAGTTTTCCCAGCACCATTTATTGAAGAGGCTGTCCTTTCTCCACTGTACATTCCTGCCTCCTTTATCAAAGATAAGGTGTCCATATGTGCGTGGGTTTATCTCTGGGCTTTCTATCCTGTTCCACTGATCTATCTTTCTGTTTTTGTGCCAGTACCATACTGTCTTGATTACTGTTGCTTTGTAATATAGTCTGAAGTCAGGGAGCCTTATTCCTCCAGCTCCTTTTTTCGTTCTAAAGATTGCTTTGGCTATTCGGGGTCTTTTGTGTTTCCATACAAATTGCAAAATTTTTTGTTCTAGTTCTGTGAAAAATGCCAGTGGTAGCTTGATAGGGATTGCATTGAATCTGTAGATTGCTTTGGGTAGTAGAGTCATTTTCACAATGTTGATTCTTCCCATCCAAGAACATGGTATATCTCTCCATCTATTTGTATCATCTTTAATTTCTTTCATCAGTGTCTTATAATTTTCTGCATACAGGTCTTTCGTATCCTTAGGTAGGTTTATTCCTAGATATTTTATTCTTTTTGTTGCAATGGTAAATGGGAGTGTTTTCTTGATTTCACTTTCAGATTTTTCATCATTAGTATATAGGAATGCCAGAGATTTCTGTGCATTAATTTTGTATCCTGCTACTTTACCAAATTCATTGATTAGCTCTAGTAGTTTTCTGGTAGCATCTTTAGGATTCTCTATGTATAGTATCATGTCATCTGCAAACAGTGACAGCTTTACTTCTTCTTTTCCAATTTGGATTCCTTTTATTTCCTTTTCTTCTCTGATTGCTGTGGCTAAAACTTCCAAAACTATGTTGAATAAGAGTGGTGAGAGTGGGCAACCTTGTCTTGTTCCTGATTTTAGTGGAAATGCTTTCAGTTTTTCACCATTGAGGATGATGTTTGCTGTGGGCTTGTCATATATGGCTTTTATTATGTTTAGGAAAGTTCCCTCTATGCCTACTTTCTGGAGGGTTTTTATCATAAATGGGTGTTGAATTTTGTCGAAAGCTTTCTCTGCATCTATTGAGATGATCATATGGTTTTTCTCCTTCAATTTGTTAATATAGTTTATCACATTGATAGATTTGCGTATATTGAAGAATCCTTGCATTCCTGGAATAAACCCCACTTGATCATGGTGTATGACCCTTTTAATGTGCTGTTGGATTCTGTTTGCTAGTATTTTGTTGAGGATTTTTGCATCTATGTTCATCAGTGATATTGGCCTGTAGTTTTCTTTCTTTGTGACATCCTTGTCTGGTTTTGGTATCAAGGTGATGGTGGCTTCGTAGAAGGAATTTGGGAGTGTTCCTCCCTCTGCTATATTTTGGAAGAGTTTGAGAAGGATAGGTGTTAGCTCTTCTCTAAACGTTTGATAGAATTCACCTGTGAAGCCATCTGGTCCTGGGCTTTTGTTTGTTGGAAGGTTTTTAATCACAGTTTCAATTTCAGTGCTTGTGATTGGTCTGTTAATATTTTCTATTTCTTCCTGATTCAGTCTTGGCAGGTTGTGCATTTCTAAAAATTTGTCCATTTCTTCCAGATTGTCCATTTTATTGGCATAGAGTTGCTTGTAGTAATCTCTCATGATTTTTTTTATTTCTGCAGTGTCAGTTGTTACTTCTCCTTTTTCATTTCTAATTCTATTGATTTGAGTCTTCTCCCTTTTTTTCTTGATGAGTCTGGCTAGTGGTTTATCTATTTTGTTTATCTTCTCAAAGAACCAGCTTTTAGTTTTATTGATCTTTGCTATTGTTTCCTTCATTTCTTTTTCATTTATTTCTGATCTGATTTTTATGATTTCTTTCCTTCTGCTAGCTTTGGGGTTTTTTTGTTCTTCTTTCTCTAATTGCTTGAGGTGCAAGGTTAGGTTGTTTATTCGAGATGTTTCCTGCTTCTTAAGGTGGGCTTGTATTGCTATAAACTTCCCCCTTAGAACTGCTTTTGCTGCATCCCATAGGTTTTGGGTCGTTGTGTCTCCATTGTCATTTGTTTCTAGGTATTTTTTTATTTCCTCTTTGATTTCTTCAGTGATCACTTCGTTATTAAGTAGTGTATTGTTTAGCCTCCATGTGTTTGTATTTTTTACAGATCTTTTCCTGTAATTGATATCTAGTCTCATGGCGTTGTGGTCGGAAAAGATACTTGATACAATTTCAGTTTTCTTAAATTTACCAAGGCTTGATTTGTGACCCAAGATATGATCTATCCTGGAGAATGTTCCATGAGCACTTGAGAAAAATGTGTATTCTGTTGTTTTTGGATGGAGTGTCCTATAAATATCAATTAAGTCCATCTTGTTTAATGTATCATTTAAAGCTTGTGTTTCCTTATTTATTTTCATTTTGGATGATCTGTCCATGGGTGAAAGTGGGGTGTTAAAGTCCCCTACTATGAATGTGTTACTGTTGATCTCCCCTTTTATGGTTGTTAGTATTTGCCTTATGTATTGAGGTGCTCCTATGTTGGGTGCATAAATATTTACAATTGTTATATCTTCTTCTTGGATCGATCCCTTGATCATTATGTAGTGTCCTTCTTTGTCCCTTTTAATAGTCCTTATTTTAAAGTCTATTTTGTCTGATATGAGAATTGCTACTCCAGCTTTCTTTTTGTTTCCATTTGCATGGAATATCTTTTTCCATCCCCTTACTTTCAGTCTGTATGTGTCTCTAGTTCTGAAGTGGGTCTCTTGTAGACAGCATATATAAGGGTCTTGTTTTTGTATCCATTCAGCCAATCTGTGTCTTTTGGTGGGAGCATTTAGTCCATTTACATTTAAGGTAATTATTGATATGTATGTTCCTATTTCCATTTTATATATTGTTTTGGGTTCGCTACTATAGGTCATTTCCTTCTCTTGTGTTTCGTGTCTAGAGAAGTTCCTTTAGCATTTGTTGTAAAGCTGGTTTGGTGGTGCTGAACTCTCTCAGCTTTTGCTTGTCTGTAAAGGTTTTAATTTCTCCATCAAATGTGAATGAGATCCTTGCTGGGTAGAGTAGTCTTGGTTTCAGGCTATTCTCCTTCATCACTTTCAGTATGTCCTGCCACTCCCTTCTGGCTTGTAGGGTTTCTGCTGAGAGATCAGCTGTTAACCTTATGGGGATTCCCTTGTGTGTTATTTGTTGTTTTTCCCTTGCTGCTTTTAATATGCTTTCTTTGTATTTAATTTTTGACAGTTTGATTAATATGTGTCTTGGCGTGTTTCTCCTTGTATTTATCCTGTATGGGACCCTCTGTGCTTCCTGGACTTGATTAACTATTTCCTTTCCCATATTAGGGAAGTTTTCAACTATGATCTCTTCAAATATTTTCTCAGTCCCTTTCTTTCTTTCTTCTTCTTCTGGAACCCCTATAATTCGAATGTTGGTGCGTTTCATGTTGTCCCAGAGGTCTCTGAGACTGTCCTCAGTTCTTTTCATTCTTTTTTCTTTATTCTGCTCTGCAGTAGTTATTTCCACTACTTTATCTTCCAGGTCACTTATCCGTTCTTCTGCCTCAGTTATTCTGCTATTGATCCTATCTAGAGTGATTTTAATTTCATTTATTGCATTGTTCATCGTTGCTTGTTTCATCTTTAGTTCTTGTAGGTCCTTGTTAACTGTTTCTTGCATTTTGTCCATTCTACTTCCAAGATTTCGGATCATCCTTACTATCATTATTCTGAATTCTTTTTCAGGTAGATTGCCTATTTCCTCTTCATTTGTTAGGTCTGGTGGGTTTTTATCTTGCTCCTTCATCTGCTGTGTGTTTTTCTGTCTTCTCATTTTGCTTATCTTACTGTGTTTGGGGTCTCCTTTTTGCAGGCTGCACTTTCGTAGTTCCCGTTGTTTTTGATGTCTGTCTCCAGTGGCTAAGGTTGTTTCAGTGGGTTGTGTAGGCTTCCTGGTGGAGGGGACTAGTGCCTGTGTTGTGCTGGATGAGGCTGGATCTTGTCTCTCTAGTGGGCAGGTTCACGTCTGGTGGTGTGTTTTGGGGTGTCTGTGGCCTTATTATGATTTTAGGCAGCCTCTCTGCTAATGGGTGGGGTTGTGTTCCTGTTTTGCTAGTTGTTTGGCATAGGTTGTCCAGCACTGTGGCTTGCTGGTCGTTGAGTGAAGCTGGGTGCTGGTGTTAAGATGGAGGTCTCTGGGATATTTCCACCGTTTAATATTATGTGGAGCTGGGAGGTCTCTTGTTGACCAGTGTCCTGAAGTTGGCTCTCCTACCTCAGAGGCAGAGCCCTGACTCCTGGCTGGAGCACCAAGAGCCTTTCATCCACACAGCTCAGAATAAAAGGGAGAAAAAGTAGGGAGAATTAGTAGAAGTATGAGTAAAGAAAGAAGGAAAGGAGGAAAGGAAGGAAGGAAGAAAGAAGCAAAGAAGGAAAGAAAGGAGGGAGGGAGGGAGGGAGGAAGGAAGGAAGGAGGGAAAGAAGGAAAAAAGACAGAAAGAAAGATGATACAGTAAAAATAAAATAAAGTATAATATAGTTATTGAATTAAAAAATATTTAGAAAAAAAAAAAAAAAAGGGACGGATAGAACCTTAGGACAAATGTTGGAAGCAAAGCTATACAGAGAAAATCTTACACAGAAGCATACACATACACCTTCACAAAAAGAGGTAAAGGGGGAAAAATCATAAATCCTGCTCCCTGAGACCACCTCCTCAATTTGGGGTGATTCGTTGTCTAAAGGAGGGAGGGAAGGAAGGAAAGAAAGAAAGAACGAAGGTAAAGTATAATAAAGTTATTACAATTAAACTTAATTATTAAGAAAAAGAATTTTTAAAAAAAAGTCATGGACGGATAGAGCCCTAGGACAAATGGTGGAAGCTAGAGTATACAGACTAGATGTCACACAGGAGCATACACGTACACCTTCACAAAAAGAGGAAAAGGGAAAAAAATCATAGATTTCGCTCCTAAATCCCACCTCTTCAATTTGGGATCATTCCTTGTCTATTCAGGTATTCCACAGATGCAGGGTATATCAAGTTGATTGTGGAGCTTTAATCCGCTGCTTCTGTGGCTGCTGGGAGAGATTTCCCTTTCTCTTCTTTGTTTTCACAGCTCACAGGAGCTCAGCTTTGGATTTGGCCCTGCCTCTGCGTGTAGGTCGCTGGAGGGCGTCTGTTTTTTCGCTCAGACAGGACGGGGTTAAAGGAGCCGCTGATTCGGGGCCTCCGGCTCACTCAGGCCGGGGGTTGGGGGATGGGGGAAGGAGGGGCACTGCGTGCGGGGCCGGCCTGCGGCGGCAGAGGCAGCGTGACGTTGCGGCAGAGGCCGGCGTGACGTTGCACCAGCCTGAGGCCCGCCGTGCGCTGTCCCGGGGAAGTTGTCCCTGGATCCCGGGAACCTGGCAGTGGCGGGCTGCACAGGCTCCGCGGAAGAGGGGTGTGGAGAGTGACCTGTGCTCGCACACAGGCCCCTTGGTGGCGGCAGCAGCAGCCTTAGCGTCTCCCGCCCGTCTCTGGGGTCCGCGGTTTTAGCCGCGGCTCGCGCCCGTCTCTGGGGTTTGCGCTTTCAGCCGCGGCTTGCGCCCGTCTCGGGGGCTTGCGCCCTCAGCCGCGGCTCGCGCCCGTCTCTGGGGTTTGTGCTTTCAGCCGCGGCTCGCGCCCGTCTCGGGGGCTCGCGCCCTCAGCCGCGGCTCGCGCCCGTCTCTGGGGTTCGCGCTTTTAGCCGCGGCTCGCGCCCGTCTCTGGAGTTCCTTTAAGCAGCGCTCTTAGACCCCTCTCCTCGCGCACCAGGAGACAAAGAGGGAAGAAAAAGTCTCTTGCCTCTTCGGCCGGTGCAGGCTTTTCCCCGAACTCCCTCCCGGCTAGTCGTGGTGCACTAACCCCTTCAGGCTATGTTCAAGCCGCCAACCCCAGTCCTCTCCCTGAGCTCCGTCCAAAACCAAAACCCTAGCCTCAGCTCGCAGCCCCGCCCGCCCCGGTGGGTGAGCAGCAAGCCTCTCGGGTTGGTGAGTGCTGGTCGGCACCGATCTTCTGTGCAGGAATCTCCCCGCTTTGCCCTCCGCACCCGTCGCTGTGCACTACTCCGCGGTCCCGAAACTCCCCCCTCTGCCTCCCGCAGTCTCCGCCCGCGGAGGGGCTTCCTAGTGTGTGGAAACTTTTCCTCCTTCACAGCTCCCTCCCACTGGTGCAGGTGCCGTCCTTATTCTTTTGTCTCTGTTTTTTTCTTTTGCCCTACCCAGTTACGTGGGGAGTTTCTTGCCTTTTGGGAGGTCTGAGGTCTTCTGCCAGCCTTCAGTAGGAGTTCTATAGGAGTTGTTCCACGTGTGGATGTATTTCTGGTGTATCCGTGGGGAGGAAGGCGATCTCCGCGTCTTACTCTTCCGCCATCTTCAAGGTCCCCCTCATGGGATTTTTAATTAAAATGAGAATATATTTAATATATATTTTCTTTCATCCCTTTTCCCTCCTCTTTATTGTACCTTTTACCCTAAATCTCCAAACAATTGTTAACATTTTTACTATTATTATGTAATACCAAAAATTGCAAAACCCATAATTTTACACTTGATGGCTTTTCCCTAACTGGACTGACCTATATAGCCAGCACTCAGATCAAAAGATAGAACATGAAGAACCTAGGGACAGGACAGGAATAAAGATGCAGACATAGAGAATGGACTTGAGGACACGGGGAGAGGGAAGGGTAAGCTGGGATGAAGTGAGAGAGTGGCATGGACATATATATACTACCAAATGTAAAATAGCTAGCTAGTGGAAAGCAGCCACATAGCACAGGGAGATCAGGTCGGTGCTCTGTGACCACCTAGAGGGGTGGGATAGGGAGGGTGGGAGGGAGACACAAGAGGGAGGAGATATGGGGATATATGTATATGTATAGCTGATTCACTTTGTTACAAAGCAGAAACTAACACACAATTATAAAGCAATTATACTCCAATAAAGCTGTTAAAAAAAGAAACGATAGAACATTACTAGTACCACAGTTCCCCATCTGGTGATTTTAATATCTATAATCCAATTACATTTTTTTTACAGAAATGGCACCCTCTACTGAAGCCAAGATGAATAACTATAATAATAATAATTGTTGTTATTATTATTATTTGTAGTAGTATGTAACTCTGTTTACTGATCATGTATAAATATAAGGCTTATAAGATAACTAAAATTTCAAGCATCTGAATTTTAATTTTTTAAAAACTGTGTTGACTTTTTTTTTATTCAAAACTATAGGCAATGATAATGAATTGAACCTCATTCCACATGCAATGAGAAGCCACTAAAGAAATTTTTGCAATGGGAGGGCATCAGTACATTTTTTTAAAGAAAAAACAAGACTTTCTGGAATGTGAATGATGAAATGATGAATTAATAAGAATCAAGCAGGAATCAGAAAAGAAATTTAGAAAATAAGGAATTAATCTACTAGATAAACTATAAAATTTTGAATTATTATTTTAACAATAAATGAAAAGAAGAAAAATCATGTCCAAGTGGTTGATTTAATGAGGAGATTCTGGGAGACAAAAGAGTTAGTCTCCAGTTCTGGCTTGGTGGATGGTCATTATCATTAATGACAAAAAATATAGAAGTAATAGCTAATTGCATATATGTATATTTCATTGCAGAAGAAAATTTCTCCTTCATTCTTTCATGCTTTATTTATTTATTTATATTTATTTAAATATATAAAACTAGCATGACGGGCACATTGCAAAATCCTTCCCAACTGAAGTATCTTATCAGGAAAATGTGCTTGAGACCCAAATGTGGACTCTGAGTCATTAAATTATTCAAGGATCTGATCTGTTTCTCACAAAACATGCATTTTTTACTTAAAGTTGCTTTACTTTTCGAAACTTTATATATTCTGCTTCCTAATGAGTCATTTAAATTTTCTTAAATGTTAACTATTTCAAACTGTTTTTTCTATTGGCTAAAACCAATTATGTTTATACCATACTACAGTAACTCACTTAATTGTTTCCTGGATATCTAGGACTCAGTATTTCTAGATGACTTTTATTTTCCTCACCATAATTGCCTGTATTTCATTTTCTTTTATTGTCTCTCATTTTCTTCCATTATGTTCACATATTTGCTTCTTTTTCTTCTACCGTTTCCAGCCATTAGTGGCCATAGAAGGGCACTTTTTAACTTGTCTTATTAAATTATTTCCCTTAAAAGTTCATTTGCTTCAAAATTAGCACCATTTTCATATACTTGATAATATTCAGGACTATTTCTTTCTTTTTGATTGGAATAAATTCCATTGCCAATCATCTCTATCAACTGATAGAGATGGAATGGCATTTTCTTGTCATGTCTCTTCTGTAACCTGGCACATTTCTTCAGCCTTTGTCTTTCCTGACTTGAATTATTCTTTTTTTTCTTTAGAAATAAAGATCAGTTATTTTGCAGAATATTCCTCAATATGAGTTTCTCTGATATGATTTTTTTTCATAATCAAATTCACTGTATACATTTGTGGCAGAATACTCTGAGTGATTTTTTTTGTCTTTTATTCTCAATAAATGAAATCAAGAGGAAAATGATTCTGGTTTGTCTCAGTATTGGTGATATTAAATTTGGTCACATGGTTAAGGTGATGTCTACTAGGTTTCTTCACTATAAATTTACTATATTTTCCTATGTGATCAATTTAGGAATCGTAAGAAGATATTTTGAAACTATTTAAAAATCTTGATGCTCATCAAATTTTCAGTCACCAGTATTATCAACCATTGATGATTTTATAATTATATATGTATATATTTTTATAATACATACATTCATTACATATTATTATGTATATTATTTATATATATAATTATAACTACACATTATATATACAATACAATATATGATACTATATTATAATATATATACATATATGAACTAGCTTCCTATTGTAAGGAGAGCTCTCTCTTTACGCATTTGTTTATATCAGTATGGTTTCGTAAATTATTATTTTATTCAGTGGGTTAAAATGATTACTCCATTTATTTTACATTCAACTTGTCCATTTAATGTATCTGTCTACCCACAGTGATATATGTCTATCCAGGCCCAGTAGCCCCTGGGAACAGAAGCCTGAATATTTTGCATTTAAGAAAGGTAATAAATTGCACATGTTATATCCATTGAGGAATCTGGTTGAGCACATATTTTGGCAGCAAAATATATGAATATTCAAACTAAGTGTGATTAATAAAGACCGCATATACAGCATCAGAGTCAATTCATATCAGATTTTGCCATAAGTTAGAAAACATTTTGATTTTCAGTGATTTGGGAATTGCAGAATCAGAAATTCAGGCTAGTTGTAAAATCTAAAATTTGAATATTATTAGGAGAATTTCTTAGGATTTAGAGAAATTAGATTAATCTGGTTTATATATTAATATAAAATGCACATAGAGTTAAGTATTCAGAAAAATCTGTTAATAAGTATAAAGAATATTTAAGATAATATCTATGGAAGCCCAATAATATTATTTTTATATCCATGGCTATTTACTTCATGTATAAAAGGGTTATTCAGATTTATGTTGTCTAATCAGTTTTGCCATGATATATCAATACTACTAATACCATCCTGGGAAATTTCTATCTTATATAAGAATATATAAACTTGTAAAACTTCACATAGTAATCTACTAAAAATTATCTGTAAGGTGGTACTGGTAGCAATAAAAAGCAAATTTGAGAATTTTAGATTAAAAACTTACTCTAAGAAATTCTTTCTCTGAAGATTTTGTAACAGGAAAAATAATAATAAAAATATACAGGAACATATATTAGGTTATCTGTAACTAATGGCGGGACACTTTAAAGTAGGTTACTCCTTAGTTCAAAGATAACACTTGGTAGTTTCCTCACCATTGCCCTGCTTTTCAGTGAGGTGGTAGAATGCTGAATGAAACCACTGAAATCATAAGATGAATGGAAAATTTTGGTTGCCAAAACTAGGTGTTTTATGGTCCTCATGTAGGTGTCCCATTTATTCCCAAAGCAGCAGTCCCTTGATGCTGGAAAAAGAAAAAAAAAAAAAGATTGGAACTAAAATGCACTCATATACAATGGGAATATATTTCATATAAGATGCCAGCATCCTAAATCAATCTATTACTATTTTATAGTCTCTAGTAATATGTAGAGTAATTGTTATTAAAAGGAAAATTTAGATCATTTTTTCTTTGAGTATATTATTTAACTTTATTGTTGCCCTAAAGGCTTCCATTTATGTGTCATGTCTTAAATGTAAGAAGTCTAAATTGGTAGAGAACTATGATGATTTCTACCTGTTCTGTTTTTAATGCCTTACTGTGCCAATGCATTACTTATAATAGTTCTTCTACATTACTTTTAATATATTCCCAGGAAAAAAAAGAACACCTACATAGTTTGTCTAGAAGTATTTTTCCCTGGGATTAAAAGGATTGCCATTTTTACATGCTGACTCAAAGGGAAGAGGAATGAAAATGAGAGATATTTTCTTCTTCCAAATATGGCCTTTGAAGTTTTCAAAGTGAACCTTGATAGAGAATATGTCCAGATAAAAATGCTACTACTGCTTTGGCCTCAGGAAGAAAAAATTCAAAACAGCAATTTCTCATGGTGATTCCCTTTTTGGAACACTGATCATTAAACCATCATACTGTTTGACATACTTTACAGAAGTATGATATTACTTCTATTGGAGCTTAATTTGGGGAATTACCTTAAATTTGTTTTTAATCCTGTAACTTTTGAAAGAGTGAAATAAAGACATTCTTCCCATCATGATGAATGCACTCTCTACACCTAAAAAGGTTATTCTCTCTTAGATCCCAGTGGACTAAATCTGGGTTTGAGGCAACCAAGGAACTATATACTTGGATAGCAATGTCTTAGCCCCTGATAGAATTGCTTTCTGAATTGCACATAAGCATTTACCACCAGCTTTTGTTCTGGATGTTAAAAGAAACAATCAAAAGAAATTTGTTAGCTTTCCTTTTGTGTGAATGTTATTGAGGACATCAGTCAATATATGGAACAGCTTCTTCTTTACAGTATCCCAAAGGAGACATTTCTATTAGGCCTCTGTTATCAGTAGAAGGTATATCTCTTTGGAACACCGGCTCCCCTCTGTCCCTGCCTCTCTAATCTTATAGAGGCTATATCTCTGAATTTTATGCTGATTGCTTTGACCACCAGGAATTTTAGAGTCAACATTTTAGTACATCTCTACATCTACTCAGGACTTTACAGTGGGCATTTCTGACTGCTAATCTTAACCCTGAGTATATTATTTCCTTTCTCATGATTTGCTTTCTTCTTTACTAAACTTTTTTTATATTGTAGGCATTTTAAATAGTAAACACATAAAGCAATTAGTGAGTAAGAAAGGGCATTTAAAAAGATGTTTTATCTTTTGGCATATAACTGAAACTCCAGTGCTTTCTCTACAATTCATGACTGCTTGAAATAACTGATCTAAACATTTTTTTTCCTATCACAGACAGGGTGAAGGACTACTTGGTGGAGGAGGGTGGGGTGCTGATGGTGAGCTATTGAAGCCTTGACTGGACCCTTTAGCTTTAAGACTTCTTAATCTCCTTACTCCTTAAGGGGTGTCTTTATCTTAGTGGTTTCATATTCTTCTCAAGCTACGCTTTTCAGTGTTCCTATAAGTACCTATAAATTTCTTATTGTGTAGTTAAAATGTGAGGTTTTGAATAAAACCTGCCAAAATTTTAATTAAGGTAAATAAACTAATTAGATATGGTAATAAGTGAGCCTCTGAGAGGTGTTGCATCTCTGTGTCTAGGGGCAGAAGCAGTACACTATTGACAGTAACAGAACCACTTACAGAATATATTTCTATCAAATGTTATTTCAACCCATTTTTTAATGCACAAGGGAGAGCCTCATTAGAAATCTCTAAATAACTGTATAATTAGTTGCACATATAAAATGAGAACAAGTGAAGAAAATTAAGGCGTTGAGAAGGTGCTGACATTTATTGAATATTTACTCTATGCCAGTCACTGATTTATAATATTGAACTTTAAAAAATACTTTTCTTAGCCTTTGAAGAGCAATAAAATATTGTCATACCTCTGTAATGTTCTCTGTTTTACTAGACATAGAAATTATCTGTGAGAGAATAATAAGATCTATAAAGTGGTACTTTTAGAAAAAAGCTGAAGCTAATAGCAGAGAATGCTCTTATTATTCTATTGTGAGAATGATAGAGCCTAAAACTTTCCATTTACAGACTTCTTGGAAACTCAAAGCTTTCCTTTATGTCTAATTCAATGACTTTGCCTCAGGCACCTAGTTTTGCTATTGTTTACAACTCCCAATCTTTTATTATTCTTTCTGTTCTTTTCATCTCTTTAAAAATTGAACCCATGCTAATCATTGAGTCTGAGAGGGAGTCAAAATAATTATAAAATTTGCATCTTGTTTGCTGTTTATTTATATTTTTAGGATTTACATAAAAAGAATGATATGGGGAATATCAATATCTCTGGGTAAAGGATATCATCACTGTTAAATTGGAACTGGTGTTTTCCAACTCTGTTACTTTTGTTGCTTCAAACATTCAGGATACGCCTTGACTATCCTGTCATTTTTCTCTGTTTGTCTTCCATCTTCAGAAAGAGTTCATGACAGAATAGCTTTTCTGTGGCTGAAAATTTTGGATTCCTTTCCAGAGTAGAAGAGGATTAATAGAGTTAATTGAAAAGAGATATGAACATCTATGGTTTGACTAGAAGCCTAAAGCTCTGAAGTAATAAATTCAATGCAGAACCCCAGTAGCCATACCTTGCATGCATCATGACTTAGAGGTTTTATCTCTATTAGTAACTTATTTGATATTAAATATCACCTTTGAATATACATTGTACATGCTCTTACCTTAGGGTCCTTGCGCTAGTCCTTGTCTCTGCTTGGATTATTCTGTCCCTCACCTCTTCCACATTTTACTCAAGTACGACAATCCTATGGAGGCCTATCATGATTAATTTAATTAACACTCTACTCTCCCTCAGCCATCATCTGCTTTATGTGGCTCTATCATTTCTATCACTCGTATTACTTTCTAAGGTAATATTTTGTTGTTGTTGTTGTTTATTATGTCTCTCCATTAAGAAGTAAACTCCATGGGCTGTTTTGTTCATTAATTTATTGCAAAAGCTTAGCCTGACATTGTCATTGAGTTAGTGCATCTTTACGAGGAGTGAGATTAAAAACAATGTGGATAGTAAAGTCTATGGTAAGAAGATATTTTTTGCATGAGAGTTTAAACTAGCCAGTTTGATAAAAGGTGGACAGTATGATGAATAGTGAAAAGCAACTCCATGTATGTATGAAATTATTATTGTCAAAATACAAATAAATTTAAATGGTTTGGTGTTGAAATTGCAAAATAGTAAAAAAAAAAAAAGAGCTAACGAGTAACTCAAAATGTTGTTTTTAATTTTTTATTTAACTTTATTTTGGAGATGGCTTAATTTGACCAGTGGGTATATATATCAGGAAATTACATAAATATAAAACAAAAGCTAGGAAACACCTTTTTTGGTATTATTGGCTCTTATTTAGCCCAATTGTTATTAATTATTAGCTCAGTTAGCTATGAACTGACTTACACCATTAAATAAATTATGAAGTGTTATAGTGCCTAGCTGGTCATTCAGGCTGTATGTAATCTAGCCCTCCTCTGAATTCACAGTTGTGCCTTTCTTTGTCAATCATTGAGCCATTTTGTAAAAATGTATGTGCATAACTTGTAGAACTGAAGATTCTTATGACCTCTTCTGTGTCGAAATAATTTTTCTGTTCCCCAGTTGGCCTATATGTGTGTCATCAAGAAATATTTGTCAAGTAAACAGGTGTATAATTACCAGTCAAGGATGAGGATTATACTTTTGGAGAAAAAGACCGCATTTTCCCTTTCTAAGAGGAAACTCTTCCAGCAAGGCTTCTTATTGACACAGTTTTGAGAGGCTACCATATCAGTTATAATCTTATTAGAAGCAAAAAGATAATCATAGCAAAATAACTCAGTGATAAGCATTTTTAAATTATTATCGCTTTGAGTCTGCCTCCAAATTATGTTATAGACTCCAAAACATTTTTCTTGCATTCCATGAAAGTAATAATAATGAGAAGCTGTTTCTAAATACTTGGATAGTTGCTGATATTATGTATGATAACTTTTTAATGATAATTTTTAAAAATTTATATATGTTACCTGACGTTATTAAAATTTTTTGCTAGCAGTAGAATGTTATCACAAATGATTTTATATAAATGGATGTAAACCCCTGCTTTATGTTAAAATTCTCTTGACTTAAAACTAGAGGATGTACCAGCTACCAAATTCTAAGCATGACAGAAGGGCACTGTCCAGGCAGATATGTTCAGTTGGTGCTGTCATACACAAAAGCCAGGAAGACCAATAGAAGACTATTTTCCTGAGTTTACTTCCTCTTCTTTATAATAGATTTGAAACATACATATATAGTTTCCTTACTCTTAGTGAGACTATATATATATTTACTGAATAAAAAGAACCCTTGGGCTTCCCTGGTGGCGCAGTGGTTGGGAGTCCGCCTGCCGATGCAGGAGACGCGGGTTCGAGCCCTGGTCCGGGAGGATCCCACATGCCGCGGAGCAACTGAGCCTGTGCACCACAACTACTGAGCCTGCGCTCTAGAGCCCGCCAGCCACAACTACTGAAGGCTGCACGCCTAGAGCCCATGCCCCGCAACAAGAGAAGCCACCGCAGTGAAAAGCACGTGCACCGCAATGAAGAGTAGACCCCGCTCGGCGCAACTACAGAATGCCTGCGCACAGCAACGAAGACCCAACGCAACCAATAATAAATACATACATACATACATAAATTTTAAAAAAAAAAAAAAAAAAAAAAAAGAACCCTTAAAGGTAAGAAGAAAGTGTGAGGGAACTGATATTTGCTACATGTGTACAATGTACAAGCACATTAATAGGCAAGTTATATACATTTCTAATATATGTACTGATAATATATTTCCATTTTTTTTTTTTTTTTTTTTTTTTTTTTTTTTTTTCGGTACACGGGCCTCTCACTGTTGTGGCTTCTCCCGTTGCAGAGCACAGGCTCCGGACGCGCAGGCCCAGCGGCCATGGCTCACGGGCCCAGCCGCTCCGCGGCATGTGGGATCCTCCCAGACCGGGACACGAACCCGTGTCCCCTGCATTGACAGGCGGACTCCCAACCACTGCGCCACCAGGGAAACCCTATATTTCCATTTTTTAAAAATAAAGAATCTGAGACTAAGAGAGAAGAAATGGCTCTCACTAGGGTACACATCTATGAAAAGGTAGATTCAGGATTCAAAGAACCAGTATTAAAGTCCCCAAACCAATTTCTTTCTACTGCACCAAAGTTGCCCAATGATAAAAATCATCCAGAGCTCTCATTGAAATCACTATCCTAAGCCTTCCCCTTCGAGATCCTATTCTCGTTGCCCAGGGTACTTTCCAGTAGTCTGAATTTTAACAAGGGCCTCATATAATTCTTATCATCAAGTAATTTGGGGAAACACTGCTCTACAACTTACTACTTTCTGTGCAGTTGAAAAATGCCTTCTTTGTATCTAAGGAACAGACAATTCTAACTAACTCTATGGATGCAAAGATTTATTATATTTATGCTGTTTGTATACCCATATAAAGGTGAAACTATTTTTAACCTTTTGAAGATCCAAAGAAATTACTAAAGTACATGATAGAAGACCAAGGTTATGATGAGAGTACGTACCTAGCAAAATATTTAGTTATGTTTAATTTTTTAGAAGTTTTTCTTAAGGCACTGTACTTACTAGATCACAAGCCACTTCATGCAGATGGGCACATTTTCTTACACCTGGAATGATCCCAAAAGCATTATCTGTGGGAAGACCTTATTGTTTTAATTGTGCACTTATATTAATCTGTGTGGAATCTGGGCAGCAATGTTAAATTACATTTCTCGGTAGCTCCAAGGCTCTATATCTGTAATTAGTGGCTTCTGTTCTTTATTACACTGATCAGTAATGCAGCTCTATTCATCACCACAGTCTCAGTTAATTATCCTTTCTAATGACTTTCATGGTGTAAAGAATATACAGGACCCATTTGTAAAGATATCTTGCATTGAGATTATTGGAAGGTATGATACCACAGTGAGCTGATAAACTGTTGGAGGGATGTTACCGTGGGAAATGTTTACTCTCTTTCTATTGTACTTGCTTTGATTGAGAAGAAGTTACAGAAGAGGAAATGTAATGCAATCTTGCATTTATAATACTCCAGGTGTGCAAGGAGGAGGGGGAGAATTCAACCAGAATACAAAGAGAAAATTAAACTTCCTCTGCGTGCCTGAGCCAGTGGTAATACTAAGTTAGTGGCTGGTTTATCTAGTAATGAAACTGAAAGTGCATTTTATTTGATAAAATGAAATTGCCACTTCATTATGTGTTTAAATTTTAAAATATCTGACGTAGAGAAAATAAATCACACTTTGATTTTTCTCTTCATTTTGGATTATTAGTTGGAATTTTAGAATAAATTGCAGGTCTCTAGTAGATATGATATAATAGCTTAATAACTAAGAACTTTTTTTTTAAAGACTCAAATAGTTGTAAGCCTTACTTAAAGATACTTAATTTTAGAAAAAGTTTCTAAAGTTTTTAGCTTTATTATATATAATGAAATTAGGATTGATTAGAAATAATTTTTTAAGGTAATATATATAATTTTAGAGGAAATATAGTCCAAAAATTTTCAATTCTCTTTGTAAAAAAAAAATCAAGTATATATCAAAGGATCATTCACATCCCTTTAGAAATTCTTTTTTTAGAATGAGAAATGGTTATTTGAAGAATCAAAGAACAAAATGCTAAAATAAACTACTGAAGAATGTCATTGAGAGAATTATAGCTCTCCATCCATCAAAAAGTCAGATAATTTGTATTGGTTATTTTGTTTACTCAAAATAATTATTATTGTAAAAATCAAAAAATGTTTCTATTTGTCTTCAGAGTTAAATTCATATTTTTCTTAATGAAGTTGTTTTCTTTTCATATACACCAAACTGATTTTATGAGTGCATTCAGAATATGGGTGATGAACACTGAATGAAGCCCCTGTAATTAGAGAGTAGAACTGATATTTGTTATCAGATTCTGAGCTAAAATAGATGTTACAAATGTTTTTGTGTCCATGTGAAAGGGAATGAAATTTAGTAGCAAACGAAGTGAAATCATTTGGTTGTATGGATTAATAACCTCTATGGAAGCCAATTCCAAAAGAATTTTTTAAAATAATATAAATTAAGTTAGTGTCACCTGTTAACACTTGTGACAGCATTAAGACTGAGTAAAATACCAAAACAAATAATCTTCTTGACAAATTTTTATGTACTTGCTTATTTATGGGTTTGTTTTTTTTTTTTTTTTTTTGATGGTTGTCATCTGGAAACATTAACTTAAATCGTTGTGAGAAAACACACAGTATATAATGATTCCATGATGGCAGACTTCAATAAATCATTAAATTCCTGACTGCTAGAAATTTCCAAAGCATAGGAACTAGTTTCTCAAAATTTGAAGAGATATTTTGATATCAGAAAGAATCATAAGATATAGTAAAACAATTCAATATATCCCAGCCAGGAGAATTTCCCCACCAAATGTATAAATTGTTTCATATTAAAAAATCTGTCTATATCTACCTATCATCAGTCTTTCTGTGGCTTCTGGTTATAAAGAGGGGCAAAAATTTTTGTCATATGCTTTGCAACAGGACTCCAGGGAAAAGCAGTCCTAGAGGTTTCCAGAAATTGATGTGTTTCCTCCACCCAATTTCACCTCCCTCTCCAATAATTCACTTTGGGACAATGAATTTCAAGGAGTAGTATCATAAAATGTATATATATATATATATATATATATATATATCACCAACATCTCTAAAATATCTAAGGCTCACTGACCACTTCTAACCTAAAGATGTCTCAGAACCCTGGCCTGGCCTGGATGATCATGCATGAACTAACTGGAACATGCTGACTTTGAACAACTCAACCTCTCTGTGACTCATTTTACTGAAATGTAAACTGGGTTTTATAAACATAAACTGAACCCAACCAGATAAACTTTACATGATAAGGAGAGAATACAAGGATTGACTTTCATTCACATCCCCATCACTTTGATATCTATTTAATACATTTTTCTCATTTTTTCCTACCACCTCTTATTTCTTTCACTGAATTATTTGTAAATGAAGGATATTAGTCACATACTACCTGTGCTGCATTCATTTTTTCCCATTATGTCATTCATCTTTTGCTTTTGTTATGGCAAAGATTTCCTTAGTGGATTTAAAAATAATATATAACTAGACATATTAACTTTCATATATTGTTTCTGGCTTTGGTCCTGTTTAATAAAAGCTTTTGCCTAATCTAAGATTATAATTTGGGGAATAAGAAGGAGAAAGGAATATATCCTCAATATATTCAACAGCTGTGAAATAGCACAAATGAAGGTGGGAAAACCTCTTGAGATGAAACTGATTAAACTTTTATACGAGGACATTATGGTCTCATATGTGGCAGTAGTATTGACAATGAAGAGGAGAACCGTTTGAAAAATATATTGAAGCAAAACTAATAGGACTTTGTACTTATGATGTAGGTCAGAAAATAGTAACTGGCTCAAACTTAGCCACTAATTACTTTGCAACCTGTGGCAATACAGTTAACCTCTCCAGATCTTAGTTTTCTCATCTATACTATAAAAATGTTGGATTCAATTATATATTAAGTCCATTTCATGTCTGAAATGCTGTGATTTAAAAAAAAAATTCTCTGGTGTCTCAAAGTGATAAATGCTATCTTTCCCTATCTATTAAAAAGAAAAAAAATTAGCAAATAAGCAAATACCAAGAAAAATGTGCACATAAATCAATAACAATACATTAGCTAATTGAAAACTCAACTCACTAGAATACAGGTAAAATTATAATTGAAAGAAAAATAAGTCTGAGCAGCCAAAATATATATTCTAATGTACACTGTATAACACGCACAGCGGATAACAAATAATTAGTTGAGTAAGATGGAGCATTTCCTGTGAGTCAAAAGCTTTTAATCTCTGCTGTACCAGTGAACAGCTTGAAATGAAAATGCAGGGTTTGGTTTTCTGAGGGGTGAGATTACCTCATCTTTATGGTGCTCAGAAAGCTAGTTTCTCCAGGAGCATACAATTTTTTTGAAATTTTTTAAATTAGAGATCCCCGGTAAATTAGAGAGCCATCTCCCATTCAGCAAGCAGTGGAAGACAGTATGTCAAGAAAAGAGAGTCAAATCCATCCCCCTCACCAAATGTATTATTAGATTTATTAATCTATCCATAATCTTCTACTTTATATTCTAAAGATTGTTTGTTTTCAAGATATGTTGGAATGAGATGCTATACCAACTGTTCATATGCCTTACTATAAAAATCAAGTCATGAATATATAAATGATTTTAGGATGACTTCTCTATAGTTACTCCAATGAAACCAAACTGCATAAAAGTAGATATGCGATATTTTCTAAAAATAAAATTATCCTATCAATGCCTTCATAAAATGAGAGACACTTGTATTTTGTACTGTAAGAGTTAGGTTGCAAGCTGAAACTGTGAAAGCTAAAATGTGTGCTGGAGATTATGCTAAGTACTTTATAGACATTATCTCATTTAACACTCACAGAAATTCAATGAAACACTAGGTAAGGTTATTAATACCCATCTGCAGATGGTGAAACCATCAGTGTATTGGAATAAAGAATTAAACTTCAGAGTAACAATTTTTATAAATTCATAGGTGGGTGATAGCTCTCAAGAATTCAATTAATTGTAAAGCAAAACTCAGGAGACTTCCATAGTGACGGTGCTTTCATTCTAGTTTTCTTTTCTTTTCTTTTCTTTTTTATTTCAACAATGATTTCTCTTAGCGGTACTGTGCAAACTTATGTCAACTTTGAAGTAAACCTGACCAAGCATCGTGCTTGTCAAATAAAAAAGAATCTATGTAAATATCCAAAACCCAAATTGCTCCACTTTTAAAACATCCATTTGATTGTGATCAAATATCTATTTTCTTCAGAGAAACATTCAGCATCTCTACTCATTGTTGGAAAAAGTCTTTTGTTGTCACAGATCTCTTCAAAAATATTTTGATATTTGAAGATATATAATCAAACATCTTGTTAGTTTTCATGAAGAAATAGAATGGATACATATATATGATGAAAGTATGTTTTTTCATAAAATAATGAAGTCTAAAATATACCTAATAAAAAGTCACACTTTATGATAACTTTAAACTATTAAAGGATATCTGGTAAGTCTGTGAGTAATGAAAGGTACTGAATGGAATTACAAAATTAAACATTTTATTTTCATCAGTGCTCATAATTTGGAGGAATAAGATGTATTTCATTTTTAGCAATTGCTTCTTTTTATTGTTTTAGATTATTTTATGCAAGTAATATAATATTCTAAATATTATAGTGTCCTATTTTAGAGTACCATAACTTACTAAAATTCTATGTGGCAGAAACCTACATGGAAGGGTGCATTAAAGCATTTTCTGAAACTTTAAAAATTAAAAACCCAATATATAGGAATATTTTAAAGACAGTCGTTCTCAGTTGGGTTAATCCATTCTATATAGTGAAAATACTAGACTTGTGACACATGTATAGCACGAAGTATATGACAGTGTATTCTTTTAAATCTTTTTATGTTAACCTATGCGTAAGTGCCATAACAGGTTACTGATAAATATTTTGGTTGAAAACAAAAATTTACTGTTTTGATAACCTTTAGTACTATCTCTAACTCTTCAGATGACTGTAATAAGAACATACTAGGATTTAACATTCTATGTCAGTGCTTTCCAATAGAAATACAATATGAATCACATTTTAATTTAGATTTTCTACTAACTGCATTAGAAAAGTAAATGAAATTTAATAATATATTTTATTTTAACCCAATATCTAAAATATTATCATTTTAATATTTATTCAATATTAAATATTAGTGATATATTTATAATTTGGGGGGTGGCTAAGTCTTGATATCCAGTGAACATTGTATACTTACATCACACAGTTTGGAGTAGTCACATTTCTGGAGCTCAGTAGTCACCTGTAGCTACCATAAAAGATCATCTAGTTCTAGCAGATAGTCTGCAGAGCCGAAAACCTTATTTACTTTTTTTTTAGTAATAATTTTATCAGTACTAATATTTTTCCTTTCTTAAAATTCTGCTTTATCATTTACTTTTCTTTATCATTAAGATAAAGAAAACTTTTCTTTATCATTAAGATTTTAGTAGCTTGATACAACAAAAATATCCTCAGAATGACATTAAAAGTAAAATGAATAAGACGTTTATTCTGTTAGGAGGGGGATATGATGAGAGAAAGTAGGAGATTTTGAAAGAGTGGGGTTGAGGCTGTTACTGGAGGACAATACAGAAAAGTAATTCTCAATCCATATTTTCAAGATTATTTAATATTATTTAATACCAGATAGAGGAAAGAATGTTATAGGAATATCATCCATATATTTTATATTCAAGGACAATTTAGCCCAGAACTTAACTTCTTAACTATTTCATAAAGAAGTTGTTTAGTAGGGATAAAATTTGGATTTTCTTTTATTATCATTATATTATCACTGCATCATATAACAAAATTTGACTGAAACTCACATAGACTAATTGGTTTTTAGTCAGTATGTCTATTCAATTTGTTCAGACTTTTCAAATCAATTTATTCAAACTTTTAGCTTGACTAAGGTCTAAAGTTAACTGAACCAATTTGATAAATTCATATTTTTCCTATTAATAGACAGGGATAGCATGTATCACTTTGAGTCCCCAGAGACTTTTTTTCAAATTCTTATATAATCTCAGACATAGACTGGATTTTAGAGATAATTGAATTTAACACTTTTATATTATAGATAAGAAAACTGAGATCCAGAGAGGTTAAGTGACTTGCCACAGGTCACAAAACTAATTAGTGACTCAGTTTGAACTAGTCACTATTTTCTGACTTACAGCTTAATGTACTACTTTGCTCCTTACATTCTCTGCAAACTGTACTCAATAAACCATAATGAATTGTGTCATCTTTCAAACACTCCCTTTATATGATCTGTAGAGAAGAAATTTTCTAATATACAGATTAATTTTTTTCTAGATCTGTATTATACCTTATCACTCTTTGTCACATCTTCTTAATTAAAATATGTTTTGTTCACCTAGCTGGTATAATTCATATTTAAATAAGAATAGTAGTGATCTGTAAGAAAAATAGTCTTTAATTAGAAACTTGAGAATAAGATATTTTGAAAAGAAAGGTTCTTGTTAGAATAAGGGGAAAACATATTTGGTTATAGTCTAGTACTATTTCTTTCTCTCACTTCCCACCACCACAACTATTCTGGGATGGCTTCTGAAGTCATGAGGTCATGTATATGTAGAGACACAGAAATACGTACTATTGGGAAAGAATACATATATCATATTAAAAGTGGGTGTGATATTTTCTGGGAGATATGTGATGTTTTGAAAGTAATTTAACCATTTGTTCTTTGTTTTTGGCCAAGGTTGTCGCTTTTGAATCATCCATCTTTTCATTCTTTTACTCATTTAACAAATATTTATTGAGAGTTTACTGTGTGCTACACAAACTTATGTGGTCCTGAAGCTGATACTCCAGTTACAGAAATGAAAAAGAAATTACTAAGTATATAATTATCTGTGCAGCAAGAGTAAGGGTTAGAGAGGGAAAGAAACACATATTAAATCATTCGAAGAGGGTGGACTTCTGTAAAAGATGAGCAGATGCACAAAGGAAGTGAAAGAGTATGCCATGGGAAGTCTACGGAAATATGGACTAGTACAGAACGGGTGAACAGGAAAAGCAAAACTTGTATCCTAAATAGGAGACATGCTTTCCATGCCCAAGGAAGGAAAAGAAGCTCAGTGGGGCAGAAATACATTGAACGCGTTGGAAACTGATAGGATGTTAAGTCAGAGCCATTGAAATGTTTAAGAGCTCGGGGGTCACATGATCTTACTTCTGCTTTAAAAGAATTCTTCTGGGACTATGTGGAGATTTACCTAGGAGAGGGCAAGAGAAGAAACAGAAAGGTCAGGTAGTGTGCTAATGATCTAGTACAAATTAGAGATGACTGTGGCTTGGCTAGTTTGGTATTAGTGGTGGAGTTAAGAAGTGGTTAGAGACTTCCCTGGTGGTGCAGTTGTTAAGAATCCGCTTGCCAATGCAGGGGATGTGGGTTCGAGCCCTGGTCCTGGAAGATCCCACATGCCACAGAGCAACTAAGCCCGTGAGCCACAACTACTGAGCCTCTGCTCTAGAGCCCGTGAGCCGCAACTACTGAAGCCTGCACACCTAAAGCCCATGCTCCACAGCAAGAGAAGCCACTGCAATGAGAAGCCCGCACACCGCAACAAAAAGTAGCCCCCGCTCATCGCAACTAGAGAAAGCCCGCATGCAGCAACAAAGACCCAACACATCCAAAAACAAATAAATTTATCAAAAAAAAAAAAAAGAAGTGGTTAGGTTTGGGATATATTTAACATGATAACAATAGCACTAAAGTATGACCTGAGTAGCTGAAAGGGCAATGATACTCATTATTGAGATTGGAATTGCTTGTTATATATCACATTTGGGAAAAAAATTAAAACTTAAATGTAATAACCATTTAATGCTTAGACATACAAGTTAAGATGAAGTGTAGGCAGTTAAGTGTGTAAGCCTGCAATTCAAAAGGAGTTAGGATTTAAATTTTAGAGTTTTAGTAAAATAATTTCTAAAGAGAGATAGGATGATATGACTTAAGAAGGGGTATATATACATATACTTCCATATATATATATACATATATATATACAGAGAGAGAGAGAGAGAGAGAGAGGGAATGGAAAGGATGAAAAAAAAACCCCACTAGTTTACTTCAGTATTTACATATCAAGAGAGAAGAAACAACCAGCAAAAGAGACTGAGAACTGGCCAGTATGGTAGGCAGCAAATTCAGAGGTAGTTCTGTCCTAGAGAAAAAGTGAAAAAAAAAAAGAGTGCATAATCAAGGGTGTCAAACAATGGTTATAGGTCAGTATGATAAAGTTTTATCACTGACTGAAGAGTATGGGATATTAGAAAATAGAAACAGTGAATATAACCGATATTTAAAATTTTTTATTTTCAACTTGTAAAGATAAATGAGGTAGTAATTAGAGGAATTATCAGGTTAAATAAATACTTTTAAAGTTGGAAGATACATAATATGTTCTTATGCTGATAAGAAAGATTCATTTTCAGGTTATCATTTATTGAACACATAGTTTGTGGTATTTCTCACTTTTCCATGCACTTAGAATAAAACACTTTAAAAAAAAAGGTCTCTCCTCTCTGGGACCTTATGTTCTAATGGAAAGATGCATACAATATGCAGATCTATAATTCATCAAGTGATGGTAAATTCTATACAGTAAAATAAAGGAAGGTCAGAGATATAGGGAATGATGGAAGGTATGAAGAAGTATTTTATATATATATATATATATATATATATATATATATACATTTTATATATGCTAGCCAATGAAGGTACTGCTCAGAGAAAACAGCATCTGCAATGACTCGAGGATGGAGGGTGAACAATTGTTTAGTGTGTTCAAGGAACAGCAAGGAGATAGATCAATTACTTAGGTTGAGAGCAAGGAAGAAGAGTGCTAGGAGTTGAGGTCATGGAAGTAACAGGGCATCTATCACAGAAGTCCTGTAGGACATCGTTAGAAGTTTGAAGTTAAATCCAATAAAGTCAAAAGCCTATTGGGGTACAGAGTAGAGGAATGACATAATCCAATTTATGGTTAAAAGAATCATTCTGGCTGCTGCAGAGGGGTAAAAGGAAGTATGGAGATCAGTTAGAATGGAAAAAGTCCAGGTAAAATATGATGGTTGCTTGGATCAGAATAGTAACAATGAAGATGGTGAAAAATCAACACACATTTGAAATAATTTATTAGAGAAATAATCTGAATGATTTGCTAAGATATTGTGTGTGAATTTTGATACTTAATGAAGTAGGGATGACTATGGGAGGAGTATGTTTTATAGGTGAAATAAGAGTTTGATTTTGGACATATTAAGTTGGGACTGTTATTACAATTCAACTAGCTATGTTGAGTAGGCAATTATATATGAGCGGGAAAAAAGTGCTAGAATTATACATTTTAATGTCGTTGATATATACATGGTACTAAAATGCTCTAACACCCCATATACTGACCATTCATAAGATTTAAATTATAGCAAGGTAAGTTTTGGATAGGAAAGCAAAATTTGATCACATAAAACATCAGCTATTTATGCATTGTCATTTTAAAATTTGTGGCATAAGTACTTGAAGCAAAATGAAACATTGTAATTCAATGTAATAGTGGAATATTATAGAACAAAGTGGCTTTACTCATTTTTGCTTGTCTTGATTGGGCAAAAGCTATAAGATACAGAATGGATCAGAATGATCTCAACTGTAAACATTTCAAATACAGTAGGGTTGCGTTAAACTACATTCCTTTTATTTTATTATCAATGTCCAAGATATGTCAAATAAATATCATTATAGTGCCAATGTGATTTTATTAGTAGGTTGCTATGTACAACTTGACGTTTTCAGTCATTTTCTAAGTTCTGAGTAAAAAATAACTGCTTGAGAATTAGAAAAAACTATCACACGGCAACTTTCTTACCAAGGTTTTCATCTCTGTCCACAAGTCCTAATCTTGGTTCCTTTCTTGACATTGTCTTTTATTCTAAATGGATCATAATAAATATTATAGCTAATTACCAGAATATCTGGTGCAATAATTGAATCACTAGAAGTAAAAGTCTTGGCAGTATTGGGGTAATTCCTTCTTTGTTTTACTTTTATTTTCACTCAGAAATCAACATTTGAACTCTTTCAGGAACTCAGGGCCATGAAATCTTGTATTTCAGGGTATGGTCAAAACCTGAAAAACTTAATTTAATACAGATGTTGGTAGAGGTTCACTGCTCACAGAAGGGCAAGCACCACCCCTAGCTATCTCTGCACATGACTACATCCTCTTTCTCTCACTACCTCTCTGGCTCTTGCTTTCGCTTTCATTCTGACAGACACACACCTATCACGAACTCAGTGGGGCAGATACAGCCATTAGAAAATACCACAGCTGGTGGCACAAAGACGATTAAAATAGGCAGTTACAACATGGCTTTTTATTTCACACATTTAGATGAAGGGGCACTAATTTGAGCTTATTATCTGAAAACACATGTATTTTAAGTGTGATGCTTAAAATGAGCAATTCTATCTACTAGAATTTTATTTGTTTTACTTTTTTTATTATTTAAACATACCCGGGGTCTTGCTCTAGGCGTTAGATTACTTTATATGAAAATGATGGGCAAATTTAGTTTATGACAGATGCTAGCATAATTTTACTAAATGTGTTTGCATCTGATGTCTTCCTTGAATTGACACTTTCTCTAGAATCTGTGTAATCAAAAGTCTTGCACCCAGCTTTTAAGGACTGGTGATAGAGTAGAATAGGCATTTGGCTTTCCAGCTAGTTGCTTGCATCACTGAATCATAAGTACACAGAACACAAATAATGAGACAGGAAAGACAGTCATAAAGTAAATTGCAACTTATTGTCTAGGACCAAGGTCCAGGTACTCATGTAGTCTAATGGGTCATATAGATTTTGAATAGATTATACTTTTCTGTTAAGGAAATTAAATTCTTCTATTTTTTTCTTTTTTGCTCTCTGAATTGTTGGCATTTGTCTGAACAACTCTAATTCCTTATGTAGTCTGTATTGTGTAGTGTTTTTAAATAAGGGTTTATAACAAATTACTCTGAAACATTATATATGTAATCTTTAGAGTGCTACTTGGTAATCATGCATACATTATGAGTATTTCATATTAATAACTATAATTTCATCCCTTTATTCAGCCAAATCACTTTTATGATAGTTTTATTTAAAGCTAGATACCTTAGATTTTCTTAATGATGTAATATTCTATATATATTATATATACATATTTTAATATGTAACACACGCATAGATAGAGATCTTAATGATATAACATAAGATCATATCTTTCTTCCCCTCAAATCTCTCATTTTTCTACTCTAGTTCTCTTTTCTTCCTCTCCTCACCTTCAAATCTTCCCAGCATACACACACTCACCACAAGATAAACTTCCCGAATATTAATCAGAGGCGTGAAAATATTTTAATATATATTTGCTATTCTACTGTAAGAAGCATGAATAATCATCTCACCAAATATTTATTTTTGTTTCCCTATTTAAATAGGAGTCATGATAGCCCCACTTTGGTCCCATCGAACTAAACCTCCCAGAGAAAATAACTATAAAATCTGGAGGGTGTGAGGGACTACCAGAAAGCATTGGAGAGTGAACAAAGTGAAAAAGTGAGCAGCAGACGACATTTAGGAGAACAGATACTGAGTGAGTTTCTCATTTTCATGGTGTCTAGTCTGAGAACAGGCCCCAGTTTTTTAAACGGAGCAATTTAACATGCTGGACAGTTAAATCTCTGATAGAAAACCCATCATCCTGATGTTCTGAAGATCTATAGGACATTTTTTATGGCACTCACAAATGATAGAAAATAAGGGACAGTATCTATGAAAGGAGAGAGCCAGAGAAAGGAAGCCCTAAATTCTGTATATAAACTAACCCCTGAACCATGCATGTGGGACGTGTATGGGGTAGTCTTCAAATGGCTAACAGAAACAGAACTCAATTGTTATTTCAGGTGTGTTTGTTCAGAAAACACCAAGCAGGATTATTACAAAGACAATGACACCTGGACACATTTGGCTAAAATCCAAATATAAATAGAAAAATTTAAAGCAGTCGGGGAAAAATAAAAGGCACATCTCATTCAGAACAATGATTAAAATGACTACTGGGCTTCCCTGGTGGTGCAGTGTTTGAGAGTCCACCTGCCGATGCAGGGGACACGGGTTCGTGCCCCGGTCTGGGAGGATCCCACATGCCGCGGAGCGGCTGGGCCTGTGGGCCATGGCTGCTGGGCCTGCGTGTCCGGAGCCTGTGCTCCGGGACAGGAGAGGCAGCAGCGGTGAGAGGCCCGCGTACCACAAAAAAAAAAAAAAAAAAAAATGACTACTGAATACTCTTTGGAAACAGTGGTTGCTAGAAAACAATGAAAAACATATTGAAAACATTGAAAGAAAATAAAAACAACTATCCCACCAGTGTTCTATATTCAGCAAAAATATCCCTCAAGAATATAGTCAAATTAAATCATTTTCTGACAATAAAAACTAAGAGAATTTGTCTCTAGCATATCTGCACTAACAGAAACGTTAAAAGAAGTTCAAAGCTATTAAAAATATGGAACAAAAACTTCAAATTATCTTCTCTTTTGACAAATAACTACATGCACCACCATTAGGGAAACATTGAAATTTTATAAAAGACAACTTGGGACTTGATTTCTGAGAAACAAAATATTTAATTTTATATTTGAAAGTAGGAGACAGCGCCAATATTACATGGATTAAATTCTTAACCTTTTTTAGGTAATTTAGCCAGCTGATTTCTACAGGTTAGTGATGTTATTTTAGCTAGTACTTTAAAAACTAGCCTATGTAAAGCAGATCTGGAACACAAGGGCTTTTGGCAACAATGTACTTTTCAAATAATCTTTTGCTGAATTGGACTTGCAAACAGAAATGACACCACTCACTGGAGAATTACATATATTTTTGTAATCACTAAACTTTTTCTTAGTATACCTACTGCCATGAAGACACTCTCAGGTGGCTGTTTTTACACCATGGCCATGAGATGAAACTCTGAATTGTTATAATTTGGGGACAAGATTTCTCATGAGCTAAATATCCTAGGCCAGGTGTTGCAAACGAATTTTGCTTAGTTACACTGTCTCAACATGCTTAGACTAAAAGAAGCCAACTTTATAAATAGAATATTGACAAACAGTTGAGACCAGTTAGTATCATCAGAGCTAGAAAAAAACAATGCACATTTTTTTTGTGGCCTGGTGCTATCTGCAGAATAAAACAAAAGATTCCTATACTGTTTCATTGTTCAATAAGCTTAAGATGCGTATAGTGTTTGAAAGTAATAGAAAAATATTTAGAAAAGTATTTTTATTAATTTATTAGTGATATTATTGTAGAATATGTAGTTTAAATTATAAAATTTATTGTTTTAAGATAACAAGATAATGAAGATAATCAAATAATAGTGATTATTTTTATGTTAAAGAAAAGTCTTAAAACTACTGTTGTAGTCATATTTGTACCCCTCAGATCATGTTAATTTATCCTGTGAAAATTTCCTTTTGTTTCATCAAAATGAAATTAGTATTGGAGTATTATATCCTGTATTAAAACCACAGTTCCTATTGTTTATTTAGTGAGCCTGAAATATTTCAAAGCACTGAGCGCCAGTAAATCATAAGTGTTTCTTAAATGTGCCTTCAGTTTTTTTCCCTCAGCTCAAAATCACAAAGCTGCGTTAGGAATATCAATCTAATAAATATGCAACTCTTTAGGGTGCTTTTATAAAAGGAAATACATTAGAGTAGCATCATGAATGAAAATCAATAAACCAGTCAACTAACTGAAACTAAATAAACAAAGAAATAAACAATAACAACAACAAAACAGGCTCTATACTAGGAATCAAGTATGAAAGCTCTCAATTCCCCTTAATTAAAAATAGGACACTTAAAAGAAAAAGAAAGAAAACAATACTTAATGAAAGTTTTAAAGAAATAGTTCCAGAAACAGAAATGATTTCAAGAATACTTAGGAAATTTTACAACATGGGCATGGCAAGGGCATACTTGTAGTACGAAATAATTTTGAGCTGATACTCCCACAAAAAAATAGAGCAACTGAATGTTCCAATTTATATTTTACTCCAGGGTTTGAACATATGAAATACTAACTTGGACAGAGCCTAACACATTGATGGTGTGTGGCTTGCAATTAATTAACTTATAAGCTGAAAATTTGAGTAATTTATAAAGTCATCATCAATCTAATTCTAAAAAATCAATTTTGATATTGATGAAATTTCTCAACTTCCATATTCTAGCTGATGAATAATTTAACCAGTTTTATGTTGATTTAACTTCTGCCTCTTTAAAAAAGCAAATCTTAATTTTCACTTAAAATATAAATTATTTGAAAAATCTTTCTCATAAGTTTCTTCCTTCACTTTCTGGAAATCATTGCTTTAATTTAATTTTTGTTAGGTTAAAGTACCTCCTTGAGCTATATTCTCAGAAATTATACATATTTTCTGAGACCTTGCATTAAAAAATTCTTTTTATTTACCTTTATCTGAAATAACATCTTGACAAGAAACAGAATTCGTCTCTCTCAGCCTCCTTTTTCAAAGCTCTACAAGGTGTTTCCACTGCTTTCTGGCATTCAGTTTTTCATTCAGTAAGACATATGATTATACAAATAATAAAAAGATGTTGCTCTGGTTCTCATTCATTTTGAAGCAACATTCCAATTGAAATGCTAGTAACTTTTTTTTGTCTTCAACTTTAGCAATTTTTTTAGTTATATTCATATTACCTTCCTTCTTTATTTTTCACTTCTTATTTTTCTTCCTTCTTCCTCTTTCTCTCTTTCTTGCTCTTTCTCTAGCAATTCCCCCTCTTCTAATTAATTAACCCTGCAAGAGCTGATTAGTGTTGGCATGTTGTCTTCTATGAAAAACCATAGTTCCAACTGGGAAGTTATTTAGTGAGCCTGACATTCTATAAAAATTAGTAATTTAATTATTTTAAAAATAAGGTTGTTACTTCTATTATTTGTCTGACTATATATTTTTACAATCTGTGCCATTCTCTCCTTGGTGTCTCCTATTATTTGTGTATGATGCCCTTAGCTCTTGTCTCCATGACATTGTTTTTATACTTACAAGTAATTTTTGTTTTTGTTCTTTATTATGTCATACTTTCTTTGTTAACTATTCGAAATCATGAATGTAATTTTCAACAGTGTCCTCTTTTCAGTTTCTCTGTTGAATTTTAAATTGTGGAAATTACAATTTATGTTTCTTTTATCTATTCTGTAATCAGTAATTGCATATTTTTTGTCTAATTAAGTTTCTTTGCATTTCATTTTATTTTTGTTCAGTTTGGTCTATCTTCTGTAAACTACTTGAGTGATCTTTCACTGCCCACATACTTCAGTCATCATGTATTCCCCAGCTGTCAGATAACTCAGGACATTGAGGGCTCTTGGCAATTATGGAATAACAGGCAATGAGACGTAATTAAAGGTTGAGCCAAAGAAAACAGACTGGCAAGCTGTGAGTCTAGTGTTTTGACAGAGATGCTTCAGATTTCTCAGGATTCTCCAGACATGAATGTGAGCAGTACAGAATGAGGCACATTGGCCCACAGAGCTGAGCTAGATCAGTACTAAAAATTTCTGTTATCAAACATTATATCATCAAAATCAGTAAGTAAAGATGTAAGGTTAGCCCTTGTACTTTACTTGAAATACTTATGAATATGACTTGCAGCCCCCCTTTTAAATCTCCTCTTTCTTAATACGATATAATATTTTAAAGTAAGTCAATTTAATAACAAATTACAAAAACATTTTCTGAGTACTGTTTTTTTCTTAATGTATTATCTAAAAGTTTTATAGTCTTAATGAATCTACCCTCAACTTTCCATTCTTTGAAAAATTAGCACATCCTATCTTGTAACTTTCTTTTACTATACATATTTTGTCCTTTCAGCTGGAGTTTACATTCTTCTATGATGATTATCTCGGTTTCTACTTCTCTCATATAATTGAAAGGAAAAGACGTTTACATTTTTGTGATGATGTTCTTGGCTTGTGCTTCTTTCATATAACTGATGTGAAAATGTATAGTATGATTAAAAGTAAAAGATACTGACAATAAATAGGTTTACTGATGATTTTCCTTGTGTGCATTAGGTTTGTTAACAATTTGGTCAGTCTTAAAGACATTAAGGTTCTTACATTAATTTTTTGAGATGTAAGTTAATAAACAAGTTACCAAGGGTAGATTTTTATTTGCAAAATAAAGAAGTGCATGTGGCTATCAGTCACTGGATCAATTTCTCCAAAATTAAGCACATATAAAGACAAAAAGTTGAAAACTCACAAGATTGACATTTAGAATTTGCATTATCAGAATTAGGACCAAATATTCAATAAACACAAGCCATTTAGGAAATCAGGTCCAAATATTCAGTAAATTCAAGAGTAGTGATACAACAAGCATTCCCACAGAAAAAAAAGGATACAGTTACATATCTGAAAAAAAAAATCAGTCAGGGTGATTTAATCTTTAGCACTCTTTGCTCTGAGGCTTAGCAACATAAGACCTGCTCCAAACACAAAATTAGAGTTCTAAAATTTCTACTGTGCTGTCTGTTTGTGAGGAAGCTCTGTGTGATGCTGGCCTTCACGATGGCCCCTAATGATCCCTTTTGCCTAGTAATCATATCCACATATAGTCCCCTCCCATACTGAATATAGGACTCACCTATGTAATCAATAGGATATAGTAGAAATTATAGTGTATTTCTTCCAGGTTTACATCATAAAAGACATGGCTACATCCATCTTGCTCTCTCTACTGAGGACATCAAAAACCATTATTTGAACACTAGAACAGCTCTATGTATCCATAAGTCAAGGGACTGAGGCCTCCTGCCAACAGGGACCATGGATTTACCAGTCAGTTATATATGAATCTGGAATTGGATCCTCCAGATTCACTAAGCCTTTAGATTACAGCGTCCCCAGTTAACATCTTAACTGCAAACTCATGAGAGAACCTGAGCCAGAACCAACCAACTAAGCCTCTGTCAAATTCCTGACTCAGAGAAATTGTGAGACAATAAACATTTATTATTGTTTAAACCACTATGTTTTGAAGTAACTTTTTCATACCATTAGATAGCTGATATGCTGAGGTATCTCTCGTGTCACTGTTCCATGCAGTACAAAACTTTCTTTTCCATTCTTCATCACAAAACAAAGAAGATACGAATTGGGAGAATGTTAATGGGTGGATGGGGTGGGGAAGTGATGTACTGACTTCATTTATGAAACATTCTAGGCAAGGTACATAGACATTAAGGTCCATAATAGCTTTACATGCTGAAGAATAGAAATGTGCTGCACTTTATCAGTTAAAATAGTGGCGGTGGTGGAAAAAAAGAAGATTCTACTTCAGCTGAGGAAGACCACATGAGATTAATGCCTGTTAGACACAATAAATTGGGTTACAAATGGCTTTTTTCACCTATAGTTTTAAGAAATGGGTTAATAGACAAAGCCAAAAACTACCACAAACCTGTCTATTGTGAAAATATGGATGAGACCGGATCCCTGTTTATCAAAGAAGAAAGAAAATAGGCCAATGACAGTTATGTAGATAACATTATAAAGTTTCCCAGCAAATAGAAATATAAAGGCTGAAAATGTTTGCCAGCTACAGAACAAAAATTAAATTTCTTATATATTTTCTCAATAACACTAAATGCCAGAAGACAATTCAATACTATTTACACAACTTTTGAAAGGATTATAGAGGGACCAAGAATGTATACTCAGCCACATTGCCATTTGTTTTGGAAAGTCAGAGAAATACAGGTTTGTCTTTTGGACTCAGTAATCATTCAAGTCATTTTCTTGAAAGCAATACATAAAGACATATAATAGTGAAATGAGTGTGAAAAAAATTGAGAAATGAAAAGCTGTGACAGAAAAGACCAGGAAATAAGCATTATAGTTACAGAAATAAAAATGAGTTTAGATTATTTTTACAAATGTAGTAACAAAAACAATAGCACATGTTAAAAGAGAAAACAGTTGAGTTGATTAATGAAATGTTTGTGCTGTATTGTCTTCGTTGGAAGCTACTTTCGTGTACTTAAACATATGATATATGCTTTCAAAATCAATTTCGGAGAAGAAAGTTACTAACACCTGTTGTTTGATTCTTTTCGGTGCCATTTTGTAATTACATGATTGAACATTTAACCTAATTATTACTGATCCTTGCTTTTATTGCAGCCTTCTGTTTGGGAAATTGTGGCAAAGGATAATTATAATCCCATTGTCTCTAATCACCAAGGCTACACATATGTATGAATATAAGTCCCAAATTTCAAACAGCAAAATTAGCGTAGATCATTGAGTATCATTTTGACGAGCCTCTTTTAGGAATAAACTGACATATTACCTGTCTCAAAAGTCTCCTTCCTCCTGTTTGGAATCATCTGAGTGCAATAATGTCTGTCCACAGTTCTCCAGTTCACTTTACACTTTGAACGAAATGCTTCTCCTCTTCATTCTTTTTTATTTAAAAAAAGTCAAACATTCTTTAAAGTATTAATATTTTATATCCAGACCGAGTCTTTTATACCTTATTGCTATGTAACTGAATAAAATCAATGCTCTATCAATTGCTGACTGGGAGAATGGGCATTTTAATTAAAACAACAGTAAGGAGAAATACCATGAAGCACATAATGCCATTTGGAAGATTAGACACTAAAAAGCCAGATAACAATAAGAACACACTGACAATATATTCTTTACCAGATTGGCAATACTTTAGCATTATTCACTGGTATGTTTCTAGCAGAGAACACAGTCATACCACACTACAGGTGTTAAAATAGTGTATGTATTTGTTGAGGTCTTACCTACATAGCTGAGATTATTGGAAAAGAATTATTTGAAAAGAGGAGACAGAAAATGACACAGGAGAGGGTTAAAGTAGTTCCTTTTGTACCTTCTTATTTTGTCATTTTAGTACTTTAGTATGTTGGTATATTTTGAAATTAAGCTTTGGAAAATTATAAGAGTTTGAGCAGACTTTCCATTTCCGCTTAGAACTTTGCTTTGTCACCCATAATTAAAATTCATTTCATGTTAAAAGTGTCTTCAGAAAAAGCTTTTAGGGCTTCCCTGGTGGCGCAGTTGTTGAGAGTCCGCCTGCCGATGCAGGGGACACGGGTTCATGCCCCAGTCCAGGAAGATCCCACATGCCGCGGAGCAGATGGGCCCGTGAGCCATGGCCACTGAGCCTGCGCATCCGGAGCCTGTGCTCCGCAATGGGAGAGGCCACAACAGTGAGAGGCCCACATACTGCAAAAAAAAAAAAAAAAAAAAAAAAAGAAAAAGCTTTTAATGTGGTTGCCTATCTCAATCTCAGTGTTAAGTTTTGGGTAAATCTTAATGACACATTTATACGCAGTGTGGATATAAGCAATCACAATTTCAGCCACAGAGATAGTCACTCTGTATGAGAAGTTAGTTTTAAAAAGGGAACCTGTGCAATATTTTCTTCTATTTTCTATTCCTTAGTTTCTCTTCTCAATATTTTTACTTTACATTTCACTACTCTAATGTTTTTGTGAGAGAAGCTCTGAAATTTCTAGTTTAGATGAGTTTATGCAATGGAAACTTGTTGAAAATAAAGCTGAATACTAGTATTGAAACATCATTGTTCTACCCAGAGAATCATTTTACCTAATTTACTGGTATATATAAGATCTAAGGCACAGTTGTTAGCAGAAGCACTATGCTTTAAAAAATTACACGTATGTAAAATATATATTATTATATAATTTATTATAAATGTTATATATCATATAATTTATTGTATATGCTATAATTTATACATTATATAACATATACAATTATATATATAATATTAGAGCTCTAAATTCCTTGCAAGTCCAGATTTCTCAGACTGTGGATATTAGAGAAGACTAAGTAGATCAATGTGGTTATGACATATGTTTCAGTTTCTATTTCTAAAGAAAAATAATACTTAAAATTATATAACTATAAAAAATTAAGAAGAGTATATTGGTAGTCACTGATTAATTTATTTATATAGTTGGTATATTAGTCAACTGAAACTCACTAACATCTTTGGTCGTTTTGACCATAACATAATTTTTAAGTATTGTTATTTACAGTTATATGTTGTTTATTAGAGACATTGTTAAAGACAGGAAGCTTAAATAATATTAAACCAAGGAAAAAACAGATTACATTTCTGCTTTGCATTAGGATTTAACAAGTTATAACTGTAGATACACTACCACTAAAACAACTTAGAAAAGATGAGTAAGCCTTCTGGTGATGAAGGAGCTAGTGGCATAGAATTAGGCAACATGCCTTAAAAATCTAGAACATTGGGCAATGTATACAAAACAACTGTTTTTAGACATTGGGGCAATAAGCTGTGCAGAACTGTGGTCTCTGGGAGAAGGAAGAAGATAAATCAGATGACCCTAGTGATCATTCTGGCTTTTGGTTCATAGAAAAATTTTGGATCATGGAAAAGAAATAGGAACTCAAGCAGAGAATGGAGGTCTCTTTGAATTAAGAAGACAGACAGCAAGGTGGCTGAAATATTTGAGGTGGAGTACTAGAGAGAATGGAGTTGCACAGAAACAAACAAATAAAACAACAAAAAAGGGAACTTCAAAAGCCTGCTGCGTTCCCCTTAGTCTTGTCTGAATATTGATTTCCACATGAGTTAGGTGATATAACATGAGTAAAGATCAAATGCCAGGGAGCTATAGACTGAACAATTCTTGGAACATACACAGGGCTCAGAGATGTTTAAATTCCACCCAGACTGAAAGGCCTTGATGAACTATCAACTGATCCTTAGAGACCTTGATAAAACACTGAGTGATCCTTAGAAACCTTGAAGACACCCCCTGAGTGATCCTTAGAAACCTAAAAAGTTACACCTTAGTATTAAGTATAAACTAGCACTAGGGTACACTAGATCTATGCTAATAAAGCATAAAATAAACCTGAAATTATCAAAGGCAGCAAATGATATCCAAACACTCCATAATGGAATCTAGCATCCAGCTGGATGTCCAGCATCGAATCAAAAACTACCATACATGTAAAAAACAAAGCACAAGAGAGTTGAACATCTTTAAAGGACAGAAAGGGAAAAAAATAGCCCCAAATTTTATGTTCGTCATAAATATCTTTCAAAAACTAAAGCATAAATGCATTATGTGACTTTTACTGGATTCTGGTTCAAGCAAACAATAAAATACAAAAGTATGTAACATATATTTTGAGAACAATTTAGAATATATAAATATGGGCAGAATATTGGTTAATATTAGTAACTAATACTAATTTTCTCAGATGTGATAATGGCATTATGGTTATGTAAGAAACTAATATTTTTGATAAGAAATGCACCATGAAGAAATTAATGATGAGATATCACAATTTATAATAACCACAAAGAGAAAAACTTTAACGTTTGTTGAATCTAGACAGTGGGATACTGATATTCATGGCACTGTATATGATGATATATATTGATATTCAAATTACTTTCCATTTTTAAAATATTATTTAAATTATTAATTAAAAAGAACGGAAAAATAAAATAAATAGGAAAAAATCAATAGGAATAAGTAGGAAATAAAATTGAAATATGTGCTATTATAATTTGTTCTTCTTTGAGAATGCAGAGAAAGTTTTCACACAGAAGTACCTGGTGGGCTGAGCCTTTCCAGGGCAAATGCCATTCCAGAGTAAAATTTGGCAATATTACACCCCTCATTGCCTGCACTCTGTGTTCTTTTAATTTCCCTCCTAGTTTCTGAAATGTGACATATTCTTTCCCATCTCAGGGATATTGAATTTTGTCATACATTTTCTGGGATCTCTCCTCTTCTCTGCTTCCACTTCTAAATCCACCTGATCACCTAAGTCACACATTCCCATGCTGGTTAGTTTCTTTTCATTTTTAAAGACAGCTCAAATGAGTCTTCCTTAAATTAGTTTTCTCATATTCACCCATGCTAGATGAGGGCATCTTGTCAGATGCTCTTGTCACATCCCTCTCCTTTCAGGTTATTATTGCAGTTTTGATTACACATTTTAATGTTTTCTTAAGTGTTCAAAATTGATCTCACACTAGGATGTAAGCTCTAAAGGGGTGTTCCCGGAGAATAGAACAGTCACTTATACATAGTAGGTACTCAAAATATATTTAAAAGATGAATAAAAGGAAAAAGATATTATGATTATAAAATGTGATTTTGAAAGAAATGATAATTTTGCATTCCTCATGTTTCAGTTGATATAATTGATAAATATACCTTCAACTTTAAACTCCAAAATATTTGCCAGCAATTAGCCAACAGCTCACCTTTCCTTTTGTGGAGTCATTGAGAATTATAACACAGTGGAGTCTGGGATATAGAAGTGATCAATTGTAAATCCCCAAATGAGGAAAGCATCCAATACAGGACTGTTCCAAATGGTAAAATTCTGATGTGTTTGTTTATCTTCTTAATACCTTTAAACATACAGTGTGAAGGTCTGTTGATTGTATTGATCATAGACCTTCCTGTGGAGTTTTGTGTTACTCCCTACCAAATAATAGGCTTACCTTGAAAATGTAAAGGTCAAGAAATGGTAAAGGTTAATACTTCTTGATTGACAACCATTTACTTCTTTCATGAGATTAAGGTTCCACTAAGTCATTGTCACTGATTTTCTTCTGCCAAATGCTGTAAACCTGTCCAAAAACTATAGCAATTTAATGAAAATAAGGAATAGAAATAAATCAAACCAAACCATAAGAGAATTGCCAAGATAACCAGACTTCTTTTGAAGGAATATTGCATCTTATATTTGTTTTAAGGGCTTTCCCACCAGATAGTCATATTTTCTAACATCTAAAATACAGTTATTAAATGTTTTGCACAGTGATATACAATTACAAAAAAAAGTCTTTTAAAAATTGATCATGTCAGTTTTTTTCTCAAAAAATTTCTGGAATGTGACTGTGAGGTCACTTTAGACATCATTTAGAAGATTCAAAAATGGTTTGCCTCAGGCTTATTTTAAGAAACCTAACTGGATATCTCTTTTATTTAGGTCCTAAAGCTGATATTAAGAATAAGTTAATAAATAAAGCATAAATAAAACATAACAGTAAACAAAAGAATCTGATTTCAATTAGAGATACATGTAAGGCCTCAACACTGTTTTTTGCTTGTTTGTTTTAGTCTTTATTTTTGCTTTTTAAGATTTAGTGAAAATCGCTGCCCATTCTGATTGTGACTCCACATAGAATAATGTATTCATAAAGCTGGGTTTCTGTGTTCAGAGCAGGCAGGACTGTAACTAACTTCCAAAACAAATTATATATCTATATTAACTTGATGGTTGTCATTATGGTGAACATATGCTTATATAATTCCAGAAGTATGAAATGTGATTTGAAAATATCTATTATCATGTGCAGCTTCATATTGTATTCCAAAGGGGCTGATTAAAGTAGTTACTTTAAAGATGCATAAACACTTTAATAACAAATGTTTTTAAAAGTCACAATTTCAGATACTCAGTGTACCTACTGGAAGGAATTAAAGTAAATTAAGTTCAACATTAGCCAAAGTAACTGACACTCAGACAAAGGCAGCTAAGTGTTTAGAGAGCGATAAGTTAGAAAATCAAGAAAATCAAAATCTATACTCATGCATACAATATGGCAGAATAATCTTTTTTATTCTCTCCAAATTTAAAAAGGCTGAATTCTGCCTTCAAAGACTTAACTCAAATTAAAATATTTATGCTGACAAAATTATACAAGAACGGTCTGTCATACTTTAATGCAGCAACAACTTGAACATAGTATCTTCACTATAAATTTAAGGCTATACTGTATGGATATATGTTAAATTTAACCCAAGTGACTTTATGTGATTCATACCATTTCCACATAAATGCACAATAAATAATTTGACCCTCCTTGGAATCATTCATTCATTCATTCAATCATTTATTCATTCTCGTATGGCAAATCTCAAATCAGCCAGTGCAGCTAATCTAAATTTGAAGTTTGAATTGAATTAAATCTGGGCAAGGATTTACATTTCAGAAAGTAAAGCCTTTCTAGTGGAAAGTAGTATGCTGAGCTTCATATACAAATTTCCCCACTAAATTATGGATAAGCTATTTCCCCAAAGGATTGAGAAACAGGAAAATATCAGATTCCCAGAGGATGAGTTGAACTCATGAAATTCTATTTTTAGACAAAAGCCCATGAAAAGAATTAAAATACACAAAATAAGAACTATGTTTGTATATTTAAAATTCTGTTGCCCTGCCATGAGCAGCATGGTGGTAAATAGCTTGAACTTAATAATCAGACAGAGCGACATTTTAATACCACGTCTACCACTTAACAGCTATGTCATCTTAGACAGAATCCTTCACTTCTCTAGCCCAGATTTCCCAAATTATAAATGGAATTTTAAGTACTTTTCTCACTGGACTGTTCCAAGACTTCAGATTGTTTATGAAGGCAAAAATAAATAAAGGAGAGTGCCTGAAACGTACTAATTAATATCTCTATAGTAGATTATGATAAGGATAATGCTGCTGATGACAACTAACTGATCAGAAATTTTAAAAAAATATACAAACAGTGTGGAAGAGACATAATTCAAAAGCACAAGAGGGAAAGAAATCCTGGAAAATGAATAGAATAATTAATTGTTCAGCTAGAACCCAGGACACCTCCTAATATAAAAGCAGCAGAAACTGAGGGCAAGGATGCACCATGAAACAGTTAAATAGCACAAAATATTTACATAGAAAATTGGAGAAATTTCCTTGTACAGGTCTGAATATGTTAAAGGTTCTGTTATATAAAGGAGATCTAGAAAGAAGGGTTTCAAGATTAGATATGAGAGCAAATGCCCCCTTTCACATAGTTAATTCAAACTTTGAATGCAACTTAAAAAGTCTTAATTAGAATTCTCAGATGAATTAAAAAGAAAGTGAATTGAAGAAACTGGAACAAGCTAGAAAAATGAGTATTAAGAGGTAAAAACCAAAAATCTGGAAAAAAAAACCCAAAAAACTTCTATACAACAACCCCCCCCGAACCCACTTCATCTTCCACACAGTTACATACAGTTCCACACTTAGTGGCATTATATGGCAAGTGAGACATTGCCTGAAATTGAATTAGTAATTATAATTTCAAAACATAATGTATAATGCCACATTATTACAAGATAGCAATGCCTACCAGTACTAATATGTTCCCTTTCATTTATTCATATATTCTTTTTTTTTTTTGTATTTTACCACAATTTGTTTTTTACATCTTTATTGGAGTAGAAATTCTTTACAATGGTGTGTTAGTTTCTGCTTTATAACAAAGTGAATCAGTTATACATATACATATGTCCCCATTTCTCTTCCCTCTTGCGTCTCCCTCCTTCCCACTCTCCCTATCCCACCCCTCTAGGTGGTCACAAAGCACAGAGCTGATCTCCCTGTGCTATGTGGCTGCTTCCCACTAGCTATCTATTTTACGTTTGGTAGTGTATATATGTCCATGCCACTCTCTCACTTTGTCACAGCTTACCCTTCCCACTCCCCATATCCTCAAGTCCATTCTCTAGTAGGTCTGTGTCTTTATTCCTGTCTTACCCCTAGGTTCTTCATGACATTTTTTCCCCTTAAATTCCATATATATGTGTTAGCATACATATTTGTCTTTCTCTTTCGAACTTACTTCACTCTGTATGACAGACTCTAGGTCCATCCACCTCATTACAAATGGCTCAATTTCGTTTCTTTTTATGGCTGAGTAATATTCCATTGTATATATGTGCCACATCTTCTTTATCCATTCATCCGATGATGCCCACTTAGGTTGTTTCCATTTCCTGGCTATTGTAAATAGAGCTGCAATGAACATTTTGGTACATGACTCTTTTTGAATTATGATTTTCTCAGGGTATATGCCCAGTAGTGGGATTGCTGGGTCATATGGTAGTTCTGTTTTTAGTTTTTTAAGGAACCTCCGTACTGTTCTCCATAGTGGCTGTACCAATTCACATTCCCACCAGCAGTGCAAGAGTGTTCCCTTTTCTCCACACCCTCTCCAGCATTTATTGTTTCTAGATTTTTTGATGATGGCCATTCTGACTGGTGTGAGATGATATCTCATTGTACTTTTGATTTGCATTTCTCTAATGATTAATGATGTTGAGCATTCTTTCATGTATTTGTTGACAGTCTGTATACCTTCTTTGGAGAAATGTCTATTTAGGTCTTCTGCCCATTTTTGGAATGGGTTGTTTGTTTTTTGTTATTGAGCTGCATGAGCTGCTTGTAAAATTTGGAGATTAATCCTTTGTCAGTTGCTTCATTTGCAAATACTTTCTCCCATCCTGAGGGTTGTCTTTTGGTCTTGTTTATGGTTTCCTTTGCTGTGCAAAAGCTTTGAAGTTTCATTAGGTCCCATTTGTTTATTTTTGTTTTTATTTCCATCTCTAGGAGGTGGGTCAAAAAGGATCTTGCTGTGATTTATGTCATAGAGTGTTCTGCCTATGTTTTCCTCTAAGAGTTTGATAGTTTCTGGCCTTACATTTAGGTCTTTAATCCATTTTGAGCTTATTTTTGTGTATGGTGTTAGGGAGTGTTATAATCTCATAATTTTACACGTACCTGTCCAGTTTTCCCAGCACCACTTATTGAAGAGGCTGTCCTTTCTCCACTGTACATTCCTGCCTCCTTTATCAAAGGTAAGGTGACCATATTTGCTTGGGTTTATCTCTGGGCTTTCTATCCATTGATCTATATTTCTGTTTTTGTGCCAGTACCATACTGTCTTGATTACTGTAGCTTTGTAGTATAGTCTGAGGTCAGGGACCCTGATTCCTCCAGCTCCATTTTTCGTTCTCAAGATTGCTTTGGCTATTCGGGGTCTTTTGTGTTTCCATACAAATTGTGAAATTTTTTGTTCTAGTTCTGTGAAAAACGCCAGTGGTAGGTTGATAGGGATTGCATTGAATCTGTAGATTGCTTTGGGGAGTAGAGTCATTTTCACAATGTTCATTCTTCCAATCCAAGAACATAGTATATTTCTCCATCTATTTGTATCAGCTTTAATTTCTTTCATCAGTGTCTTATAATTTTCTGCATACAGGTCTTTTGTCTCCTTAGGTAGGTTTATTCCTAGATATTTTATTCTTTTTGTTGCAATGGTAAATGGGAGTATTTTCTTGATTTCACTTTCAGATTTTTCATCATTAGTGTATAGGAATGCAGGAGATTTCTATGCATTAATTTTGTATCCTGCTACTTTACCAAATTCATTGATTAGCTCTAGTAGTTTTCTGGTAGCATCTTTAGGATTCTCTGTGTATAGTATCATGTCATATGCAAACGATGACAGCTTTACTTCTTCTTTTCCAATTTGGATTCCTTTTGTGTCCTTTTCTTCTCTGATTGCTGTGGCTAAAACTTCCAAAACTATGTTGAATAAAAGTGGTGAGAGTAGGCAACCTTGTCTTGTTCCTGATCTTAGTGGAAATGCTTTCAGTTTTTCATCATTGAGGATGATGTTGGCTGTGGGTTTGTCATATATGGCCTTTATTATGTTGAGGAAAGTTCCCTCTATGCCTACTTTCTGGAGGGTTTTTTATCATAAATAGGTGTTGAATTTTGTCAAAAGCTTTCTCTGCATCTATTGAGATGCCCATATGGTTTTTCTCCTTCAATTTGTTAATATGGTGTATCACATTGATTGATTTGAGTATATTGAAGAATCCTTGCATTCCTGGAATGAACCCCACTTGATCATGGTGTATGATCCTTTTAATGTGCTGTTGGATTCTGTTTGCTAGCATTTTGTTGAGGATTTTTGCATCTATGTGCATCAGTGATACTGGCCTGTAGTTTTCTTTCTTTGTGACATCCTTCTCTGATTTTGGTATCAGGGTGATGGTGGCCTCATAGAATGAGTTTGGGAGTGTTCCTCCCTCTGCTATATTTTGGAAGAGTTTGAGAAGGATAGGTTTTAGCTCTTCTCTAAATGTTTGATAGATTTCGAGTGTGAAGCCTTCTGGTCCTGGGCTTTTGTTTGTTCGAAGCTTTTTAATCACAGTTTCAATTTCAGTGCTTGTGATTGGTCTGTTCCATTTTCTATTTCTTCCTGATTCAGTCTTGGCAGGTTGTGCATTTCTAAGAATTTGTCCATTTATTTCAGATTGTCCATTTTATTGGCATAGTGTTGCTTGTAGTACTCTCTCATGATCTTTTGTATTTCTGCAGTGTCAGTTTTTACTTCTCCTTTTTCATTTCTAATTCTGTTAATTTCAGTCTTCTGCATTTTTTTTCTTTTTTTGTGGTACACGGGCGTCTCACTGTTGTGGCCTCTCCCGATGACGAGCATAGGCTCCCGACGCACAGGATCAGCGGCCATGGCTCACGGGCCCAGCCGCTCCGCAGCATGTGGGATCTTCCTGGACCGGGGCACGAACCCGTGTCCCCTGCATCGGCAGGCAGACTCACAACCACTGCGCCACCAGGGAAGCCCTCTTCTGCCTTTTTTTCTTGATGAGTCTGGCTAATGGTTTATCAATTTTGTTTATCTTCTCAAAGTACCAGCTTTTAGTTTTATTGATCTTTGCTATCGTTTCCTTCATTTCTTATTCATTTACTTCTGATCTGATCTTTATGATTACTTTCCTTCTGCTAACTTCGGGGTTTTTTTGTTCTTCTTTCTCGAATTGCTTTAGGTGCAAGGTTAGGTTGTTTATTTGAGATGTTTCCTGTTTCTTAAGGTAGGATTGTATTGTTATAAACTTCCCCCTTAGAACTGCTTTTGCTGCATCCCATAGGTTTTGGGTCGTCGTGTCTCCATTGTCATTTGTTTCTAGGTATTTTTTTATTTCCTCCTTGATTTCTTCAGTGATCTCTTGGTTATTTAGTAGTGTATTGCTTAGCCTCCAGGTGTTTGTATTTTTTACAGATTTTTTTTCCTGTAATTGATGTCTAGTCTCATAGCATTGTAGTTGGAAAAGATACTTGATAGGATTTCAATTTTCTTAAATTTCCCAAGGATTCATTTGTGACTCAAGATATGATATACCCTGGAGAATGTTCCATGAGCACTTGAGAAGAAAGTGTATTCTGTTGTTATTGGATGGAATGTCCTATAAATATCTATTAACTCCATCTTGTTTAATGTATCATTTAAAGCTTGTGTTTCCGTATTTATTTTCATTTTGTATGATCTGTCCATTGGTGAAAGTGGGGTGTTAAAGTCCCCTACTATGAATGTGTTACTGTTGATTTCCCCTTTTATGGCTGTTAGTATTTGCCTTATGTATTGAGGTGTTCCTATGTTGGGGGCATAAATATTTACAATTGTGATATCTTCTTCTTGGATCGATCCCTTGATCATTATGTAGTGTCCTTCTTTGTCTCTTCTAATAGTCTTTATTTTAAAGTCTGTTTTGTCTGATATGAGAATTGCTACTCCAACTTTCTTTCGATTTCCATTTGCATGGAATATCTTTTTCCATCCCCTCTCTTTCAGTCTGTATGTGTCTCTAGGTCTGAAGTGGGTCTCTTGTAGACAGCATATATATATATGGGTCTTGTTTTTGTATCCATTTAGCCAGTCTGTGTCTTTTGGTGCGAGCATTTAATCCATTTACATTTAAGGTAATTATTGATATGTATGTTCCTATTCCCATTTTCTTAATTGCTTTGGGTTTGTTATTGTAGGTCTTTTCCTTCTCTTGTGTTTCTTGCCTAGAGAAGTTCCTTTAGCATTTGTTGTAAAGCTGGTTTGGTGGTGCTGAACTCTCAGCTTTTGCTTGTCTGTAAAGGTTTTAATTTCTCCATCAAATCTGAATGAGATCGTTGCTGGGTAGAGTAATCTTGGTTGTAGTTTTTTCTCCTTCATCACTTTAAATATGTCCTGCCAGTCCCTTCTGGCTTTCAGAGTTTCTGCTGAAAGATCAGCTGTTAACCTTATGGGGGCTCCCTGTGTGTTATTTGTTGTTTTTCCCTTGCTGCTTTTAATATGTTTTCTTTGTATTTAATTTTTGACAGTTTGATTAATATGTGTCTTGGCATGTTTCTCCTTGGATTTATCCTGTTTGGGACTCTCTGTGCTTCCTGGACTTGATTAACTATTTCCTTTCCCATATTAGGGAAGTTTTCAACTATAATCTCTTCAAATATTTTCTCAGTCCCTTTCTTTTTCTCTTCTTCTTCTGGAACCCCTATAATTCGAATGTTGGTGCATTTAATGTTGTCGCAGAAGGCTCTGAGACTGTTCTTAGTTCTTTTCATTCTTTTTTCTTAATTCTGCTCTGCAGTAGTTACTTCCACTATTTTATCTTCCAGGTCACTTATTCGTTCTTCTTCCTCAGTTATTCTGCTATTGATCCCTTCTAGAGTATTTTTAATTTCATTTATTGTGTTGTTCATCATTGCTTGTTTCATCTTTAGTTCTTCTAGGTCCTTGTTAAATGTTTCTTGCATTTTCTCTATTCTATTTCCAAGATTTTGCATCATCTTTACTGTCATTATTCTGAATTCTTTTTCAGGTAGACTGCCTATTTCCTCTTCATTTGTTAGGTCTGGTGTGTTTTTATCTTGTTCCTTCATCTGCTGTGTGTTTTTCTGTCTTCTCATTTTGCTTATCTTACTGTGTTTAGGGTCTCCTTTTTGCAGGCTGCAGGTTCGTAGTTCCTGTTGTTTTCGGTGCCTGTCCCCAGTTGCTAAAGTTGGTTCAGTGGGTTGTGTAGGCTTCCTGGTGGAGGGTACTAGTGCCTGTGTTCTGGTGGATGAGTCTTGTCTTTCTGGTGGGCAGGTCCACGTCTGGTGGTGTGTTTTGGGGTGTCTGTGGCCTTATTATGATTTTAGGCAGCCTCTCTGCTAATGGGTGGGGCTGTGTTCCTGTCTTGCTAGTTGTGTGGCACAGGGTGTCCAGCACTGTAGCTTGCTGGTCGTTGAGTGAAGCTGGGTGTTGGTGTTGAGATGGAGATCTCTGGGAGAGTTTTGCCATTTGATATTACGTGGAGCTGGGAGGTCTCTTGTGGACCAGTGTCCTGAAGTTGGCTCTCCCACCTCAGAGGCACAGCACTGACTCCTGGCTGCAGCACCAAGAGTCTTTCATCCACACGGCTCAGAATAAAAGGGAGAAAAAGTAGAAAGAAAGAAACAAAGAAAGAAAGAAGGAGAGAAAGAAAGAAAGAAAAAAAGAAGATAAAAGAAAAGAAAATAAAGTAAGGTAAAATAAAGTTATTAAAATAAAAAATAATAATTATTAAGAAAAAAATTAAGGAAAAAAAACGGACGGATAGAACCCTAGGACAAATGGTGAAAGCAAAGTATACAGACAGAATTTCACACAGAAGCATACACATACACACTCACAAAAAGAGGAAAAGGGTAAAAAATAATAAATCTTGCTCCCAAAGTCCACCTCCTCAATTTGGAATGATTCGTTGTGTATTCAGGTATTTCACAGATGCAGGGTACATCAAGTTGGTTGTGGAAATTTAATCTGCTGCTCCTGAGGCTGCTGGGAGAGATTTCCCAGAAGATTTCTCTTCTTTGTTCGCACAGCTCCTCGGGTTCAGCTTTGGATTTGGCCCCGCCTCTGCATGTACGTCGCGGTCGCCGGAGGGCATCTGTTCTACGTTCAGACAGGACGGGGTTAACGGAGCCGCTGATTCGCGGGCTCTGGCTCACTCAGGCCGGGGTGGGGGGAGGGAGGGGCATGGAGTGCAGGGCGAGCCTGCGGTGGCAGAGTCCAGCATGACATTGCACCAGCCTGCGGCGGGCTGTGCGTTCTCCAGGGGAAGTTGTCCCTGGATCTCGGGACCCTGGCAGTGGCGGGCTGCACAGGCTCCCCGGAAGGGAGGTGTGGAGAGTGACCTGTGCTCGCACACAGGCTTCTTGGTGGCGGCAGCAGCAGCCTTAGAGTCTCATGCCCGTCTCTGGGGTCCGTGCTGTTAGCCGCGGCTCGGGCCCCTCTCTGGAGCTCCTTTAAGCAGCGCTCTTAATCCCCTCTCCTCACGCACCAGGAAACAAAGAGGGAAGAAAAAGTCTCTTGCCTCTTTGGCAGGTCCAGACCTTTCCCCGGACTCCCTCCCGGCTAGCCGTGGTGCACTAACCCCTTCAGGCTCTGTTCACGCCGCCAGTCCTCTCCCTGTGCTCTGACCGAAGCCCGAGCCTCAGCTCGCAGCCCCGCCCGCCCCGGAGTGTGAGCAGACAAGCCTCTCGTGCTGGTGAGTGTTGGTCGGCACCGATCCTCTGTGCGGGAATCTCTCCGCTTTGACCTCTGCACCCCTGTTGCTGCGCTCTCCTCCGCGGCTCCGAAGCTACCCCCACTCCACCACCTGTAGTCTCCACCCGCGAAGGGGCTTCTAGTGTGTGGAAACCTTTCCTCATTCACGGCTCCCTCCCACTGGAGCAGGTCCCGTCTCTATTCTTTTGTCCCTGTTTATTCTTTTTTCTTTTGCCCTCCCCAGGTACGTGGGGAGTTTCTTGCCTTTTGGGAGGTCTGAGGTCTTTTGCCAGCGTTCAGTGGGTATTCTGTAGGAGTTGTTCCATGTGTAGATGTATTTCTGGTGTATCTATGGGTAGGAATGTGATCTCCGCGTCTTACTCTTCTGCCATCTTCCCCCTCTCTCTCCATATATTTATTCTTAACAGCTTTATAAAGATAGAATTCCCATAATAATTCACCTATTTAGTGCCAAATTTAATTAGTTTTTAGTATATTCACAAAATTGTGCAACCATCAAAACAGTCTAAAACAAATAAATGGGAGACAAAAATAAACCCATAAAAAAATATTAAATATACTAAGCAATTAAATCAAAAGCCAGAGATATATTCACATTTAATGTTATTATTGGTAGGGGTTGTGTTTATATCTGCCATTTTAATAATTACCTAAATATATACTTTTAGTGTCTATTTTTGTAGATTTGGACGATTGTCTGATATTAGTTCTTTATCCTGAAGAACATCCTATAGGGGTTCTTGTAAGGTAAATTGCTAGCAGTGAATTCTCTATTTGTTTATCTGGTAATCTTTATTTTTGCCTTCAGTTTTGGAAGATAGTGTTTGTGAATATAAGATTCTTAGTCATTAGTTCTTTTTTTTCTTTCTGCACTTTCTGGAAATTTAGACCTAAACTGGTTGATAAGTTTAACAGCTAAAATTGCATAAAACTTACCTAAATAGGTTGAGTAAATAACATATTTCAATATAAGAAAAATATTTCTATATCAATAGATTTCCTCAGATATGTTTTAAATGGTTATAATAATACTGTAAAATTTAAGCTAACAAGAACTAATAAAGATAAACAATGTAGCTATAAAAATATATAAATACTTTTGTTGGGTCCAGAAAATTGTTCAGAATTTTAAAATTACAAAAGTTGAAACTCTCTGAAAGATCAGAGGAGATTTTAGAATAGGAAATTAAATCACTAGGTAGAGTTAGCATTTGAAAAAAAAGCAACCATCTGTCATACATTGTAAAACAGTATGTACATTATGAAACTTAGAGAAAATGAAATAGTGGTAATAGTGATAGCAAAGAGTCATTGTTCCCAATTGCTAGGAAATGAATTAAGTATTTTGGCTCATAATCTCATTTAATTTTCATGAAAAATCCTTGGATCAGTGATTTCCACAAACCCTATTTTATAGGTGAAGATACTGAGCCATATAGAGTTCAAGCAAGTTGCAGAAAATCAGTAATCAAGTGTTGCAGTTACCATTAAATTCAACACACTATGTACTCACACACACACACACACACATAAATAACACACATAAATTTTTTTTTTTTTTTTTTTTTTTTTTTGCGGCACATGGGCCTCTCACTGTTGTGGCCTCTCCCGTTGCGGAGGACAGGCTCCGGAGGTGCAGGCTCAGCGGCCATGGTTCACGGGCCCAGCCGCTCTGCGGCATGTGGGATCTTCCCGGACCGGGGCACAAACCCGTGTCCCCTGCATCGGCAGGTGGACTCTCAACCACTGCGCCACCTGGGAAGCCCACACACATGAATTTTAATAGAAAAGTTATGATTGGAAAATATAGAACTCAAAAAAGCATGCTTATCAATTTTTATGAAAATAAGATTAACTAGGACCAGAAAATGGCTTAGGATACTTATAATACTTTTGAATCTTCACCCTTTGGATGTAATGACTTTATGGTCCACACTCTTAAGAAAACCCAAGTGATAAAAATTGAGATAGATTATCCCTATATCTTTCTTTCTATCTATCTATCTATCTATCTATCTATCTATCTATCATCTATCTATCTCCAAGTAAGAAACAAAGGTCCTCTTGGCAAAAAAGTCTTTTTCAATCAAATTAATGTCATTATCAATTCTAGGCTTCCAAAGTGAACTTTCAAAAAATAAATTGTGTAAGAAAAATGTTGAAGTAGCTGAATTTATCGTGTCTCAGTTGCATCTTCTTAAGTTATGGATGTTGTGTCAGATGACTAAGCACGTTACTTTCATATCCTATTTGAGACGATTGCAAAGAGTTCCTTTCAGAGTCTCAGGAACAAGCTCTTATTGCAAGGCAGTTGTCAGGTTTAAGAATTGCTTTACTGCAGTATCTCAAATACAAATAAAGTTATGTTGAGAGGAAAAAAATGTACTTCAATATAGTCAATCAATTTTTGCTAAAACTGTCAAAATAGGACCAGTAAATGTGACTTTTTATGTGAGGTTGTTGTGAATTTGGCACTTTAATGTAAAATTATGTTTGCTGACATTTCCCAGAGAAGACAAACAGATACTAAATGGTCATAATTTTGAATCACTGATTATACAGTATTTTCTTGCATGATTGATTCTCAGGGTTGTTATTTGTTACTAAGTTAAAATCAAAGAATACAGAGGGATTTATTAAATTTTTGTTGTTTTTAATTTCAAAAAAATTTTGTTGTTTCTTGACAAAAAGCTTACCTAAAGCATTACTGCTTATAGAGAACATATGGTGAAATATATTATTATATTTAATTTTTGTTTCTCTTATGTCTATTTGTGCTGTATATAGGAATTAGTTATATTTTTCTTGCAAAGGCCTCAGGATGGAAATTGGTCAATGAAGTGTGAGTCTAGAGACAATGAATGACACAATGAAAATCCTGCATTTTTGGAAAACAAGACGTAAAGATTATGCTTTAATTTTGTATATGTTTACCTATGTGTGATGGTTATGTGATGTAGGTATTGCAAAACTAAACTCAAGAGCATTTAAAAGAAATTAATAAAATTCATCTTAACTTTATGGAACTTAAAAAGTATGTAAAGGGAAAAAATGAGGAACTTTGAAAAATAACCTATAAAACCTTAAAAGATATATCATAAATGATGTACTGCACTTGCAACGTTATTTACAATATTTTTATTATTTATCACGATGTGTGAGCAATGTTATATGTTAAGGGACAAAGATTAATAACATATGGTCTCTATCCTCGAAGAATACATAATCTGATTTTATGTCTCCTGAATTTGTAGTTGCTATCGGGCAAATTTTTTTTCCCCTCTTCTCATTTTAGTGTACACTCAGCACAAATTAGAGGGTAAGTTAGGACCAGAAGCAAGCCAAGCAGTTTGATTTCCAAGCAGTCCCTTGGCTCCCTGGGTTTCTTCTCAAGGCTGAAATTTTGTTGGAGAGTTCAAATAAGTTAATGAGAACTCACCATTTTTTCAACTATGTGCTGGCTGACCCTTAAGGAAGCATTAAAATAAACAGCAAACCTGGGAGTACTCTAAACTTTTACATTAAAAAAAAATCTTAAACTAGTGGAAAAGAACACTTCTTACCATTGGGAAGGGATGAGAGTTTTTATATATTGTTATTTTATACTAATTAGCCTGTATATCTTAACATACAAATGGGACTATTAGCCTAACAATAATAGTAATAATAATTGCTATCATGTTTTGAATGTCTAACCCTATCTTCTAGGTACTTTTGCAGATTACATTTCATTCATTATGCTTAATTGTTTACAACAATCTATGGATCAGGTACTTTTGTCAAACTTGTTGAATGGATCACAGGCTTCAGTTAGTAGGGTTAGAATCCAAACCCTGTCCTCTTTCCAAATTCTCCCACTGCCTCTTAATCTATTGATAGGTCAAGTTCTTATTTATACCTCTTTGACACATACTTTATTCCCTCGTTCTTTGGTTATCTCTAGGAATTTGCTTTGTAGAGAGGGGAAGGGCAACAAATAGTGGGACGTTTTAGTCCTGCCATACCTGTATGTCATGCTAAGCATTTCTAGGTTGTCAATAAGATTTATACTGTCTAGTGACCTTAATTCTTTAGATAAAGGGAAAATAGCTACTCTGTATTAGATACGCTTATGCTGAAATTTCAGTGGCTTTAACAAACAAAAGATAATTGCTTACTTACACTATATGTCCTACACATGTAAATAATGGTATGTGTGTCTGGGAGGGACAATGTGTCTCAGCTTCACACAGGCTGATGGAAGTATCAAATGTATAGTTGCATCGTCAGTACACCTGGCCTCCTTGGTTGCCATGGAGGAGAGAAAACGTGGGGAATCATCTGTGAAATTTTCATAGTCTAGAAATGATAGATATCATATTCCCTCATATTTCATTGGTCAGGGTAATTTTCTGAACCATTCTCATACGCAAGTGGCCTGAAAAGTGTAGTCTTTCCTGTGACAGAAAGAGAATGAGAACTGGATTCTGGTAGACACTAATCACGTCTACGAGATCATCCTCTCAAAAAGGTTAGTGGTTCCTGACACAGGAATTCACAACATACCAGGTCAATAGAGGAAGACTTCAGGTAGAAGGTACAAGGTGCAAAAGGTTTTTGATTGATGTGATGAGGACCAACATAAGAAGTTATATAAATTGTGCACAGTATAAGGTTGCCTCCTCCGGGCTTCCCTGGTCGTGCAGTGGTTGAGAGTCCGCCTGCCGATGCCGGGGACGCGGGTTCGTGCCCCGGTCTGGGAAGATCCCACATGCCGCGGAGCGGCTGGGCCCGTGAGCCATGGCTGCTGAGCCTGTGCATCCGGAGCCTGTGCTCCGCAACGGGAGAGGCCACAACGGTGAGCGGCCCGCGTACCACAAAAAAAAAAAGATTGCCTCCTCCAAGGCACAAAACAATCTCTCATCCCTATGCTGAAGATTGAATAGAAAATAATGATAAAATTTACCACTTCTAAGGATAAACAAAGAGACTTACAAGATTGAAAGGCTCTTAAAAAATAACCATTTGGTGGTATAATATTTTAGAATGTTGCATGGCTTTAATAATTGTTTCTCATTGTGCCTGGAAAAATCAGAGGAGTGCAAAGAAAGAAAAAGGCAGCAGCCAGAGTCAGCAGTGACAGGCTACCCGCTGAATGCCATGAGCTTCATTATCTTCTGTCATGGCAACTCCTCAATCAAAGGGAAATAGTGCTCCGGAAGCAGGAGATGGGGGAAAATAAAACATATGCAAATTGCCCAAATTATAGCACAGACTACTACTAAAGATACAGTTAAAGAATAATAGAGGGCTTCCCTGGTGGCGCAGTGGTTGAGAGTCCGCCTGCCGATGCAGGGGACACGGGTTCGTGCCCCGGTGTGGGAGGATCCCACATGTCGCGGAGCGGCTGGGCCCGTGAGCCATGGCCACTGAGCCTGCGCGTCCGGAGCCTGTTGCTCCGCAACGGGAGAGGCCACAACAGTGAGAGGCCCGCGTACCGCAAAAAAAAAAAAAAAAAAAAAAAAAAAAAAAAAAAAAAAAGAATAATAGAAAAGAGCAGTCACTTTCCTCCAATTAATTCTTAAATTCTAGCAAATGTGATATCCATTTACTCTGTTACATGAGATAGAATATGTTCACTAAATAATCAGATGACTTTTTCACTTACTATGATATTTTAGAGTGTTTTTGCCAGTATTATAATCAGAAGTTTATGATATCAATCTGTTCTCTCTGCAGAACATGAAGAGTCACTTTTTTCCCCATAACTATTAATATAAAGTTTGCTGATGTATGTTTTAACTTTAGAATGTATATTTATAAATATACATTTCAACAGAAAAACTTAAGGACAAATGCTTTGCTATTGCTTGTATAAATACCTTTTATCTGAAAATTAACATTTTTGGTCAGTTGTATATGTGCCTACGTAGGTCTTGACCAAGATGGTTGAGAAAGCACCAGTTTTGTATTTACCAAACATGTCAATGAGCAATGAAGTAAATTTTTTTAAAAAATTTCTTAAAGTGCTTATGCAGCACAGAAACATTTCCTAATTTTTATGTAATTTATTTATAAATCCTCTCTGCTTTTTGAATCACGAGGAAAATTGAGAATTTGGATTTTTTTATTTGACTTTTTCAATTATACTAATATTCTTTAAGAGTTGCATTATCTATACACTAAATCTGACTACTCTGCATTGATGAGTGTACTGACATGTACACTCATCAGTGAGTGAAATGACCTAACTCCCTACAATGAAAAGAATAAGAATGCTTACTAAAGTACATACGTGTACATATATATACAGTATGCATGCATATTCAAATGCTTCCTTTATAATTTATTTCCTTTCCTAGTGTCCATAATTGATCCAAGTACTACTAATAATCACTGATTTTAGTTTCTATGTTTTTTCATTTTATCATTGCCTTTAAATAGTGAAAATACAAGAAGGAAAAATAACGTTTGTGCTATAAATCCCTATTGAAATCTCAAGTAACAAATCTAAAATCAGGAAAGCAGAGTGATCAGAAAAAATAATCATCATTTTGAGCTGATTCCAACAGCATTTCAACTTTCATGTGTATCAATTTAATATTGTAACAAGATTTTTGGTTCAATTTAAGTTCTATATTGCAGGCCTCAGGTTGAGGCATGAATTTCACTGCCAATCAACTCCTGATAATCACCCAAAACAGAAAACTATGCAGGTACCCTTCTTTTTTAGATGAGGAGATGAAGGAACAGAGAGGTAAATTGCCTAAGGTTATACAGCCAAGTAGTTCAGAGCTGTGATTTAATCTCAGGTAGTCTAGCTCCAGGGTCTGTACCCCTGATCAATATTATACAGCAACAGTTTTTATTCACAACCTAATTTTACCGAGGTCTTATTCATTTTTTTTCTTGTTTATGGGACTTTTGGGTTAAGATAACTTATATATATATATATATATATTTTTTTTTTTTTTTTTTTTTTTTTTTTTTTTTTTGCGGTACACGGGCCTCTCACTATTGTGGCCTCTCCCGTTGCGGAGCACAGGCTCCGGACGCGCAGGCGCAGTGGCCATGGCTCACGGGCCCAGCCGCTCTGCGGCATGTGGGATCTTCCTGGACCGGGGCACGAACGCACGTCCCCTGCATTGGCAGGCGGACTCTCAACCACTGCGCCACCAGGGAAGCCCAAGATAACTTATATTTTAATATCTATGATTTCACAAAATATAAACAAAAAATTTCCAGGACATGGATTTCAATTTTGACTGAGATATATAATCTGGTACAAGGCAGAATATTTAATTGGCTTACATACCATCAAAGGATGATTTATGTTGCAGCCAAACTGTTTTTCTCTTGATAACACTAGGATGTGAAAGGGGTAAATAGACTGTCCAGGAGGTGCTAATGGTATCTGTAGTCACAGACTAAAAGCCTTTTCCAACTTGCTTTTTCTTTCAGTTTTTTTTTTATTGGAGTATAATTACTTTACAATAATGTTAGTTTCTGCTGTACAATGAAGTGAATCAACTATATCCCCTCCCTCTGAGACCTCCTTCCCACAACCCTCATCCCACCCATTCAGGTAATCACAGAGCACTGAGCTAAGCTCCCTGTGCCTATATAGATAGCTCCAACTGGCTATCTATTTTACATATGGTAGGGTATTTATGTCAAACCTAATCTCCCAAATCGTCCCACCTTCCCCTTCCCCCCCCCATGTCCACATGTCCATTCTCTATGTCTGCGTCTCTATTCCTGCCCTGTAAATAGGTTCATCTGTACCATTTTTCTAGATTCCACATATAGGCGTTAATATACAATATTTGTTTTTCTCTTTCTGGCTTACTTCACTCTGTATGATAGACTCTAGGTCCATCCACATCTCTACAAATAACCCAATTTTGTTCCTTTTTATGTCTGAGCAATATTCCATTGTATATATATACCACATCTTCTTTATCCATTCATCTGTCATTGGACATTTAGGTTGTTTCCATGTCCTGACTATTGTAAATAGTGCTGCAATGAACATTGGGGTACATGTGTCCTATTGAATTATGGTTTTCTTAGGGTATATGCCCAGGATTCCTGGGTCATATGGCGGCTGTATTTTTAGTTTCTTAAGGAACCTCCATACCATTCTCCATAGTGGCTGTATCAATTTACATTCCCAACAACAGTGTAAAATGGTTCCCTTTTCTCTACACCCTACCAGCATTTATTGTTTGTAGATTTTTTGATGATGGCCATTCTGACTGGTGTGAGGTGATACCTCACTGTCGTTTTTGTTGTTGTTGTTGTTGTTTTTGCGGTACATGGGCCTCTCACTGTTGTGGCCTCTCCCGTTGCGGAGCACAGGCTCTGGATGCGCAGGCTCAGTGGGCGTGGCTCACGGGCCCAGCCGTTCTGTGGCATGTGGGATCTTCCCGGACCAGGGCACGAACCCGTGTCCCCTGCATCGGCAGGTGGACTCTCAACCACTGCGCCACCAGGGAAGCCCTGTAGTTTTGATTTGCATTTCTCTAATAATTAGTGACATTGAGCATCTTTTCATGTGCCTCTTGGCCATCTGTATGTCTTCTTTGGTGAAATGTCTATTTAGGTTTCCCACCCATTTTTGGATTGGGTTGTTTGTTTTTTTGATATTGAGCTGCATGAGCTACTTATATATTCTGGAGATTAATCCTCTGTCCATTGCAAAGTGTAAAGTCTTTGCATTTTCCTGAGTATGTCTTTAAACTACTAGGACACTGGTATCCTGCCAAAGAATTGGATGACAGCCTTTTTCTTTTTCCTTTTTTTTTTTTTTTTTGCAGTACACAGGCCTCTCACTGTTGTGGCCTCTCCCGTTGCGGAGCACAGGCTCCGGACGCGCAGGCTCAGCGGCCATGGCTCACGGGCCCAGCCGCTCTGCGGCATGTGGGATCTTCCCGGACTGGGGCACGAACCCGTGTCCCCCTGCATCGCAGGAGGACTCTCAACCACTGCGCCACCAGGGAAGCCCTGGGTGAGAGCCTTTTTTATCCATCAACAATCTCTCCCTGTATGTGGGCATTGAGAAGACTCACATTCCAGTTTCTCTGGTTCCTTCAGAAAACTCTGTTACACACAAAATGAAATCTTAACACATACAATTTTTGCATTTTCTTTCAATAATTCTATAAATTAGAATGCCCTCCATGCCTCCCCTGATCCTCCGATCCCAGAGGGCCCCTCCCTGACAGCCTCTCCTCTTCTCCCCCTGCCTCCCTCCTATGCCACTAGGGTCAGCAAGGCCCAGAGGGTCCTCGGAGGGTGGAGGACCCAGGCCGGGAGTCCAGCAAGCTTCTTGGGGTCCAATTGGGCAGGGGAAACACTAGGCATGCTGCCCCCTGATTCTCCATGCCCCTGAGGGTCCCTCCAGTCATGGGAACCCCTCCCCTCTCCCAGCCACCCCTCAGGGGCACCAGTCCTGTTCAGCCTCCACTTCTCCTCCCCCCTCTCTCCCCCCCCACATCCTACCCTGTTGCTCAGGGGTTCCTTCTGTCTCCTTGGGTGTCGAGGTCCCCCACCAGCATCCAGCAGGTACCCTAATTGTGGAGAGACGTGAACTCCACATCTTTCCACACCACCATCTTGACTCTGCCTCCCAATAGTCTCTTTCAGTTTGTAAATATGTAACTCGGTCTCTCCCATTTCATCCTGGCCTTTCCTCATCTTCACAGAGTTCATTTATTTACTCATCTCATTTGCTAACCACTACAATTCTGCCAGTGTCAGAAACTGAGAAGCTGAGTATTTCTTAATGAAACTAAAACTTCTATCACCTCTGAATCTATTAGAAAACAGTGTGCCAGGGTAAGAAGAGAGTTAAACACCAGTGTATTCTCATAACTATATTCATGTTTCCACCCAGACATTATGTTGTTAGTGGTTTCTGCAAATTAAAAAAAAAATTATTATTAGCATTATTCTAGTGGTGAAGAAGAGCTTCTTACCCTTACTGTGCGTACAAACATGTGTAATTAATTTATACATGTTGTTGGAAACATTTGAACTAGCTATAATGAAACTATCAATATTGCCTAGGAAAAAATCTGGCACATAGTAGGTTATAATTAAATATCGTTATTATCATTATATGTTTTTATGGTCTCAGTTATCCTGTTAACATGACAAAACCTATCTGATTTATTTAAGCACCCATTACAGAAGGTAACACTAGAAGGAAACAATCTGATTTGGGAAAATCACCTTCTTATTACTCAAATTCTACATATTCTTTCATACAAAATTTCTTTTTCTGCTTCTTTTTCCAAATATGCTTTTTCATCTTTATTCTTAAAGCCACCACCATGTCTAATTTTCCTTATCACTGAACACTGAAATACTTTATTATTTAGCTGCTTAGCTGCATTTTTGCCTTTCATTTCCTACTTGGCTCAATTTACGAATTTATGAGACTATTCTTCTTAACATCCTGATGTTGGGGTCTGTTATCTGGTCCAAAAAAGAGCATCCTTCTTCCCTTCTCAAATTCTCAACAAATTTTAAATTTTGGCAAAAGCATAACGCAAATTAGAGAGCAAAATATCAATATAATAATGCAGACAGTGTTGGAGAATCTAGTTAATATTAGAGTCAAATGTGCCTGACACTTAACCCAAGAGCATGACAGATTTACCAACCCAGACAGAGGCAGCGCTAGATTGGCACAGACCCCAATGTAGCAGCTTCAGCCAGAGGACAAAAGAGAATAAATTAGACCTACTGCCAAGAGAGAACAGAGAAGAGGTGAACTTATGTGAAATGTTCTCTTTCAATTTCTCAATCAGATAAAATCCAGCACCCCTGGAACAAAGGAGCTAGGGGCAGGAAGAGGCTGCCTCCACACAGAGAATAATATCAAGAGTGGAGAAGAAATATTCCCCTAACAACACTTTTCATAGTGCTACTGCCACTTAATAATTTATAATATACCATTTTGGCATTTCATATCAAGCCTTAAATTCTCTCCATTTAAAGACACTTTATAAAGTTTTCACTCATTCTTTTGACAGTTGTTATTTCCCAATTCCTCTCTAATATCCCATTATTTTTGTCCATCAAAGGTCCTCATTGTCTTCATGTATACTTAATGACTTAATTTATGAAGTCCCTTCCTCATTCTACTTGTATAAAACATAATTCATGATCCATTTGAAGCCCTATATTTTCCAAATATGTATCTTAATCTATTAAACTTCTCAATGATTTTTTTTTACTTAACTTCTTTTATTATTTAAACTTTGGGTAGTTAAATTTTGTCTTCTTTACTAAATGGTTAGGCATTTGAGGTCACTAATCATATACAGCATGTAACAAATAGTTGACATAGAGTATGTACTCACTGAGTGCAATTATATTATTAAATAAATTAAAATATTTAATTAAAATATTAAATTTTTTTACATGTTCAAAGTGTTGAACATTTGGGTGATTTTCTTACTAGCTTTTATAAAAATTTAAATAACATTTAGAATAGATACATGTATATGTATAACTGAATCACTTTGCTGTACACCTGAAACTAACACAACATTAACTAACACAACATTGTTAATCAAATACCCTCCAATATAAAATAAAAATTAAAAAATATAAAGTGCTGTAACACATAAATAAAGAAATGACATTTATGACAGATTAAGAAATAAAATACATTATGTATACTGAACTGAATTCTATATTTCTGTGGCATTTCTCATCATCAGGTTAAACTTAAATCTCATATAAGGCAGAAACTGGGGACATGGAATATATTTCTTCTCATCTACATGTAATTAAGCATGGGTGAGGGGAGGGGCGGACATCACTAAATTCTAACTCATTAGGTCAAACAGAATTTGGCAGATTCAGAACTGGCACTCTGGCTTTTGCCGTGAAGTTTTCATGAAGAGAGTAGTTTTGTGACAGAGAGTTGAAGAAAAGTTTATCCTTTCTCCCATAAATGATTTCCAGTAGAAAGATTAGGGGTGAGTATGTAAGAAAACACTTCAGGGAAATTTAGGAATTGCTTATGAATTGAGAGAACTGATACCCACCTATCACTGGAGGTTTTCTGAGTGCATAATAACAATCATGCTTGTTGCTGTTGAGTCCTGGAAGCAGAATGGAGAAATGGCTAAGTAGGATAGCTAGGGGAGGCTAGGAAATGTTTAGCAAACAGCTGTGGTGGTAAGGGAAGAGGATTCTTACATGTAGCATTTGCTAAAATTTCCTCAGCATGAAAGTCTCACCATTGCTGATTTCAAGCTACTGATATGAAGCCAGTAAACAGGGAGATGGGAAGAGTTGCATATAATTGGCCCTTAGAAGCTGGTGTGAGCTCTTGCACCCACTGGCTGGATGAGGGGTGAAAGTGTTCACTTCAGATTTCCCCCGAAGATGATTTTCATGTGAGCCCAATTTCTGAGCTTCCTGTGTGCTGAAAAATGCACCATGTGTTTAAACCTCCCTAAAATCTACGTGACCATATGCCAATTCACCCTTCCTATACTTCTTGATATCATAGGAATACAAACACATATAAGCCCTGGTGAAAATAGAAATGTAACTAATATACCAGGAAGACAAAAAATGTTTGAATAAAGAAGAAAGATTGAATGTATTCTGGCATTGCTTGAGATAATTATACATGAATATAATTGAATATTGAACTAAAGGTTATATTATTTTAGAATTAACTAAGATATATGAAAGTTTATCTCTGTAGCAGAATGAAAATGGAGCATATAATATAAATTGATTATTATAGAAATAGTGTTAGTGTATATTATCTGATCTGTGACTAGGTATTACATATTATACAAGATATGTAGAACTAAAAATCCCAAGTCATTTCAATCTGTCACAATTTTCATCCTCTCGTGCTTCTCTCTCTCCCTTTTCTTTCTCTTCCAAGGTCCAATCAGTCTCTAAATCTGGTAACATCTTTCTTCCTTTCTCTCTCCTTAATCCCATTAATCCAATGTCTGTTCCCACTATTTGTTTATCGATGTCTAATTTTAACTGTTTCATTTGCAATTTCCATATTTAAATTCTCACCTCATGCTGTCTATGCTATAGTCTATTTCCACATTAATTTACATAAAATACTTTTCATAAATATTAGCATTTTCTTATAGGATTCACACTCAACTGCAGTTTGTACTACAGCTTTGTTGCCTGTCCCATCTCCAAGGTGCTCAACACCAAGCCAGACGGAAGCACTCACTACTCCCCCAACCACAGCACAGACTTTAACATCTTCTTACCTTAACTGAGCTATTCCCTCTTCCTTAAATACTCTCCCTTCAACTTATCTCCTTTGGAGCACATCTTCAATGTTATCAATATTTCATTATGGTTGGCTCAGTCAGTAGGGTTTAATTAAATATATCCTACTTATTCTGTGTACATTTTGTGATGCTAATCCAGAATTCCCTCTTTTTATTTTAGATGCTCTTTCATAGGTATCTGTCTGTTGGATGATGTGTCCTTATGGCAGGGAGGGGATATATTCATATTTGTATTTCTAATATTTATTACAGGACTGGAAAATGTGGCCAACAGAAAAATGTAAATGAAACTGGTGTGAAGGGACGTGTATAGATGCTGAAAACTTTGCTGACTCATGTTTTTCATAGTAACTCCAAGGTAAGCCAGCATGGGGCTACTTTTTTTAAATGTTTAAGGAGTTATTCTAAGAAATTCTGAAAGATAAATGAAGTAGAGCTCACAATATAGAAGAGTTATTTCCCATAAATGATGGCTGTGAGTGTGCATAAAAGGCAACGGTTTACATGCTATCCTGACAATGCATATTGCAATAATACAGTTGATATTTTCAAGGATATATTAACTGCTTACTTGTTAAATATCTTCTGTGTTTAAGGGGACTTTCTGGGAATTTTAAAAACTTGTTAAATATCTTCTGTGTTTAAGGGGACTTTCTGGGAATTTTAAAAGGTGTATGTCTATAAAAATGAATTTAATTTATTTAACATATTCGGGAACTATCACAAAAGCAAAACCTTGGAATTAGTGTACACAGTATTTGTTACATATCAATTAATATGTACTTAATATAAATAATACAATATAATTGCATATGTATTATGTGCAAGATACCGCTTCAAATGTTTTACATGAATTATGTTATTTTACAAAATGTTATTCCTGTTTTGTAAATGAGAAAGTGAAGGCATAGAGAGTTCAGGTGACTTGACTGTATATGTTTGTTGTGAAAATTATTATAAAATCCATGTACTTTTTACTTCGAAGAATATGCAGTCACTTAGATGAACTACCTCTTTAGGGAGTAGTGATTAAGAATTTTTTCCTTTGAATTCAGAAAACAGAAATCTTGATATCACATACATGATAATATATGATTTTATAAGGTTCCAATCGTTACTTGTGTACTCTGGGAGAAAAAGATTTTGCACAATGACTGTATATGCAGAGGATTCCATATATGGATGTCCAGTCAGAATTCACCAAACATGGGAAGGATTGAGGGAACTGGCTATTATGTGGATTGTTCTAGTTGGCCAATACACCAAAATCTTTATTCAATCCATTTCCACTCACAGGGGATTAACATTCTCAAAGATTCAACTAGACTTTTTAATATGTTTACAGCAGTACAGTTTGAGCAGTTAGAGACAAGGAGGAAGCATGTTACATTTCAGATGAATGTCAAAAGTGTCATTAGGAATTTTGTGTTCTCTGTTTTCCATCCAATGGCAGGAAGATTGTTCAGAACTTTGCAAGTGCTGCAAAGATTTCCTGGAAGAGGAGAATATGCAAAACCTCTAAGCAAAGAAGTCCTCCTGTCAATAGTGCCTTTATTTGATTATTGTTTCTGTCCCACTGGACTAAGCTTCAGTAGGGTAGGGACAAAGCAGATTTGGTTCACCTTTATATTTATCATTCCAAACACAGTGCCTGGAATATGGTAGTCATATGGTAAATCTTGACTGAAGTCAGTTAATTTATTAATTATTACTTACTAATTATTATTATAAAATAATAATAATTATTATTTTACTAATTAGTAATTAATTGACTACTCATACTGGTGAGGGAGTAGAAGCTGCCTGGAAAATTCAGATGAGAAGTGAGTGTGGTTCCCTCTTTGTTTGTATGAGGTTCACTCTAGATCCCTCTAAAGAAATAAAGCCCAAAATCTTAAACTTGGAAATTTGCAGTTCTAGAGTGAAGATTAGGAAATATCTACCTCTACCAAATGAGTTATTTATGTGGGGTAGCTTGTGTTAGGATTTCCTAGAATTCACACTGTAAAGGAAGTGCTCCCTCCTGAAGGATGCATTCAGAAGCGCCCAGAAAGAATGACCAGTCTTGGAGAGAAATAAATGTTAGGCGTCTTGACAACAGCCAAGGCAATTATGTCAGTGAACAGGGGCAATATTGCACTTTCTGAATTATTTTGAAGATATTCGGCATTTTCAGTCCCTTATGTTTTGTACTGTTTGGAGGAGGAGAATGTCCTAGGGATAAGAAAAGGATGAAATGGAGTTCAGGTAATCTAACTGGTAGGGGCATATCATAAAATTCACATTTGTGACCTCTTTCTTTCCCAAATATAATGTCCTGGGAAACTTTTTATCATGTTATACTGTAGAACAGTTCCATATGCAGTTTTCATGTTTGTTAGGGCTTCTTTCAACAGTTCAGATGAAAAGAAGAAGAAACAGGTCTTTCAAAAAAGGATTTTATTTGCCTAAGAACTGTGATAAAAATTTATATATTGTTTTCATTGATTTAGAGATATCTCTTATTCACTGGGGTGTATGGAGTTGGAGAAATGCATAATGGGTTAGACCAGAAAGCATACTGGAGCTTTTATATTTAACTTTTATTTCAGTACTTAAAATCTAAACTCTAAATGACCATTGTGTATACTATTAGAACTTAGTTTTAAATTTTTAGGGAGCTGATAATGTTTTTTCTAATCAGCAGACATGGAAAACATGTTGCATTTAGGTCTCTTGATTAAATACATTATTCAGGTAGTTAAGTGTTCACAAATATGTCACATGCATACTAAATATTAGGTACTAGGCTTTCAGATTGGAGTCACTTTCAAGTGACAGAATTTTAGCAAAGCTGGCATTTTGTGAAATTAGATATTTGTAATTAATTGTCTTTGAAAATAATTTTGTTCAAAGTTTCATTTATTATTTTTATTATTATGAAAAGTGAAATATTTTATTTTTGATTTACCTTTTAGAACAAAATTACATACAAGCAAAGCAATTCCTCTATAACCAAGCCGTGTAATTGTTGGGACTCAAATACTCCAGGCTCTAAAACATTTTATTTAAAAAGTACCATCAGAAAAATATTACATTTTACAATTCATATCTAGATTATCCTCATAAACTAAAATATATAATGTAAAGTTTTAATTTAGTTTCAAAAGTGTGCATGTGTGTTTTCATTATATCCCCAGGGAAGAAAATAACAGTGCTTAGTATGTATGTGTGTATACACATACACACACATACACAAAAGATGCTGAAAAATCTTTGTTGAATAAATAAATGAAGTATCAGTATTATCATGGGAAATTTAAAGTAGAGTAATTGTGGTAAACTTTCAGATTTAGAAACCTAGCTGCACTACTTTCTAGAAATACCTTCATCAAGGTAACTAAATGCTGAATCTTGATTTCTGCATCAGAAAATAGAGATAATAAACACGGTGTTGTAATGAGGTCTAAATGAGATAATCTACATAGTAAGTATGCAATAAATATATAGTTGTTAGTTCTCAAAGTGCAATTACTAGAATTAATGAGAATGTGACAGTGATTTGTGATGTTAATGAAGGTTATAGATCATAATAATTTAGCAATTTATCCAATTAGTTAAGTCTTTAAAGTCTTTAAAAAGCCTCTTAAAGAGGCCCAGTCCTATGCCATTTGAAAAATCCAAAAGGAGCCAATTTTACCAACATCTTATAAACATGCGAAAGCTGCTTAGTAGTTCCATTTGTAAATTATGGAAGATTTTCAGGTATTTTAAAATCATAATCACATTTTAAAAAGTTTTAATTAGTGAAGAATATTTGTGCTCATCACAGTCTTCTTGTTTTTTATTATCTTTGAGCTTTTTCATGACATGTTCAATTTTGAACAAGGGATTTCTTCCCTTTTAACCTTAACCTATTCTCTGAGGTATGGTTACCAAATGTATGAGAAGACCTGAAAATCAATGAAGCTTTTTTTTTAACTGAATTAATTGTTTGTTTTTTTCCTACTAGAATTAAATTAGAAAATTTCTCATTACAAGTCTTTTTAAGAAAAAAAATACAAGGACTTGTTTCAAATGCAAAAAAGTTCAATGTGCTTTCAGGAATTCTGTAGTAGTATCTAATAGTCTTTACAAATGCTGTCCACAGCTGTGCAATATTGTAGCCACTAGTCATATGTGGCTATTGAGAATTCAAAATATGTAATGAAGGAACTGAATTTTTAATTTAATTAATCTTAATTGATTCAATTTAAATTTAAATAGTAACATGTGGCTGGTAGCATTTGTAAGAAAACTTACAAATTGTAAGTTCCACATGATATACTGGAAATGCAGCTTCAAGTAAAGTACTACTATAACTAAGAAATAAAACAATTTACTTTTTTATTCTTATATATTTAAAAAATATATTAGAACAATTATCCTCCCCAGAGGCTCTCTCTCTCTCATTTTCTTTCTTTCTGTATATCTATTGTTCTCTGTCTATATACCATACAACATTTTTCTCCTAGTGGTATACATATATAGTCCGACTTCAATGAGAGAAGAAAGTCAAGAAGATCAGCTAAATTTTAATGCACATACAATTTTTTTGTCTCCTTGCTTCTCCTACTGTCAGAGATAAGTAACAATTTACTTTCTCATTGAATGATAAATATAATCTGTATTGATCTAGTTTCAGTTTGAACCCTCCATTTCATAAGATGTGGAACATTAAAAAATTTTGATTTTCTGTCTCAAAATTCACTGCAACATAATCTAATGATTCAAACATTTTAATCTATTAAGATTTAATCTATGCTTCACTAAGTAAATAGAAATGAATGTATTGATATTTGTAAGATTTCTTAGTTTTAATTTTTTGTTTGTTCCTTTGTTTATTATTTTAGCCACTGTAAGTGAAATGTGTGTTGTTGTTGTTTTTTTGTCCTAAGGTCTGTTGATGTGATTTTCTCCCAAAAATATACATTCTGAAAACTGCCCATGTTTAGAGTTTATTTATTTTTGCCTTGTATAAATCATCTAAACCTACAGAAAAGAAAATCTTGATTAATAAAATGTCTCCCTAAGTATGATATAACATTTGAAACAATAATTTGACTTACACTTTTCTGACAGGTATTTTGGAAGGATTAAACCAATGGGAAGTACTAGCTTTATGGATAGTCTTGTGCTGGTGCAGAAGAAGTAGAAAAAGGGAGGGGACTCTAAGAAAGGTTCGCATTTTAGTCATGACCAAGACCACTAAACTTTTCAAAACCTGCATTTTGTTAGGATGTTTCCTGGAGGTTAATCTCACTTTACCTTCCTGTCCCTAAGACCTCACCCTCAAGAGCAGACTTTGAGGGAACTGCAGAACTTGGTCTTGTTCCGGGAGGGACCACAGCACTGCATCTTTGGAAAGGAGAGGGGAGCCAAAACCATCTTTAGAGTCCAGATGCATGACTGGAAAGTATCACACCATATGATCAGAGGCTGGAGAGTGGTGACATTAAGAATGCAACACAATGTATTTTCTTCATAACATCTAAATCATTAGGTCACTTCTCTTTCTTAATTAGCTTGTACTAAAGTTTTTCAGTTATTTTAACATATACAGATGGACGTGATAGTCTGCAATTTAGACTACTGCAGAAGCCATTCCACACACTCCTTTCGAAAATACAAAATTGCGAGTGTGAGTATGTGTGCATATTCATGTGTACGTCTAATACAAAGTGATAAAATTACTAAGTAAGATGATCTGTGACAGACAGTGCTGTGAGGAAAGGGAATGGCAGTCTAAGTGAGGATCACTAAAAGGTTTATGAAGGTTAGAAATTATATAAAATGTTAAGAAAAATGTTCTGAAAGGTTTGAGGCTATAGCCCACTAGTGAAGGGTATAGATCAGAGACAGCTTTGAAACTCATAAGGAACTGGAATTTATTCTAATGGCAAGAGGAAGAATTTATTGGCTTTTTAAATTTGAGAGTGGTGTGATGGGATGTAGCTATGTTTGGAAAAGCAACCATGATAGCACTGTGCGAGATCACGTATGGCAAAAAGAGACTGAAAATAAGGTGAAAAGTTAGAAAAATATCTAACTGCTGGATTAGGGAAGACGAGGTCTGAACTAGAAAAATATAGGGAAAAAATCTGGTTCATTTCACAGGAAACATAGAATAGAGAAAAGTATGAAAGGTACACTGAAAGTTAAACATATTTTTTAAAGTTCTTACCCCTATGACTGAAAAGATGGAAGGAAACTTAAATATAGGAAAGAAATAGAGAAGGAATTTTGATAAGAAAGGTAATCACTTGTGTTTTAGATTACTTGTGCCATCCCTTGTAAGTCCAGAAAAGAGATGTCATGATTGAGGAGAAAGGATAAGAACAGAAAGGTGTGTTTTAGAATTATTCATATGGAGATTATAATTAAGTATTTTAAGGTAGATCATGTTCCCTTGGAAGAAAATTTAACAAGCAAGGATGACTTTAAAATCTTGGAGGTTAAAGTAGCTCTGAACAATGGCCAGATTCAATTGTGCCCATTGATTAGGGGTGTTGAAATTGAGCAATGGGCTATAAAACTACTCATTTGGAGATGTTGTAAAGGCCATCAACAGGGGCAAGGGAGTAATTAGAGAATAAGAATGGGGAGGAAAATTGTGATCGAGTAGCCAAAGTCCTGTCTTAGAGATCAGTTGATGGCTGTGATAGTAAAGGTTCTAGCTAAACACAGCAGTGGGAGAAATGGAGAAAAATCTCTCCTTGTGGTCCTTGATTAATTAATGAACAGGTAAAGTTTCAGTCATCATTTGAGAAGGAATTTCTTAAAGTTGTGTCCTTAATAGATAATAGCAACTGACATTATAGGTTTATCCCATAGTTATGGATATGTGAAAGAAAAGGTATTTTGTGAGATTTCTTTTTCATTATACTGTATTAGAAAATTAGACACAGTTACAAGATTCCATGGTGTCAATATAAAGAAATCATGATTAAGCAAAAGAATGAGAGCCGTAAATTTAAAGAATTATTGAAAGAAAATGCAAAAATTGTATGTATCATTTAAGATTTCATTTTTTGTGTAACAGAGTTTTCTGAAGGAACCAGAGAAACTGGAATGTGGGTCTTCTCAATGCCCCCATACAGGGAGAGATGGTTGATGGATGAAAAAGGCTCTCACCCAATTCTTTGGCAGGATATCGGTGTCCTAGTAGTTTAAAGACATACTCAGGAAAATGTAAAGACTTTACACTTTGCATTGACTGAAATTAAGTTTCTGCCACCCCACTGAAATGGGGGCTTGAAATAAAAGTAAAAAAAGAAATGTTGAAAATTAAAAGATTTTCTTTTATTTCTTTCTTTGTGGGTCGAGATTTATGTCTTCTATATTAAACATAAGTGTTTTTGAGAGACTTCATACGAAACATATTCCTGAGTATCTCTCAGTAATTATGAAAAATGGTGAATATGACTACTAAGAACATGGTTCTGGTTTCCATTGCTTTCCTCTATTTGATTAATATCTGCTTCCTCTTCTCTATTTTTTTATGGTTTTGAGCTCAGAGATGAATTCATGGTGTGGAAGTAAATTATTATAAGAGTCAGATTCTGTATTTCAGCCTTAATTAAAATGATGTGGAATTCAGGGGCAATAAGTTTCAACTAGTAGTAAATGAGAAAATCTTGAGAAAGAAAGTTAAATAAAGCTGTTGAGAATGACTTTCATACTGCAAGAGCATGATATCCCTTTGTCTTTGTTTACAGAAAAAATAAGAATCAAGCTTGGTGAATAGTTAGATGTCTGTTTCCAGAAAATTTAAGTTAGAGCTATAGTTGCTCTGAACTTGGTCATCATAATGTCAAATTTTGTTCTAAGGCTGTTTAATAAAAAAGACTGTCCTCTTTTTATAATATTCAGTGCTCTTTTTATAAATCAGTTTCTTAAAATGTTTATCATATGAAACTACATTAGAAAAGATGTTTTTGATATAGTATTTGTGTTCAGTTAAAATTGAAACTGTATTTGTCAGAGGAAATTGTATTTGAAAACACTCATTAATCTCAGGATATTTAACTCACTAATTTTCACTTGACTCATCTTATTATCATTAAAACAACCAGGTAAAAACCCTGCCCATTTATCCTCGAAGTTTAAGGGGGGGGAATTATTTTCCTACCTACAGAAGTTGTGTGGATAAAATTAGATATTAGAAACATTATCAATCAAAACAATGTAGAAAGTCCATTTTTCTTTAATAATTTTCTGAAAAATAAATACCTAAATTACTCAAAGATGCTTTAAAATAGCAAGGCCGTATAACTTGTCATATTCTATGCTGTCATATTTAATTATTAAAACTACATGCTTTTGCAACAGACAGCTATTAAAGAGTTATTTTCTGGTGAAGATTTATGAAAAAACTACTGATGAATAGTCATCTCCCATTTCTCTTGGTAAAAATCAAATCTGCCATTTTTTTTCAAAATATCTTAATTCTGAATATTTCTCAATCCCCCTCCAACTGCTACTCTATTATAAACCACTACCATCTCTCTCCTGCTTTATTTTTTATACATCAGCCTTTTAACTTGTTTTCTTGCTTTTACTTATTCTTCTTCCTCATTTATTTTCCACACAAGAAGCCAATTGGACTTTTAAAAATATGGCTCAAAATCCTGCAATAGCTTCACTTAGAGTGGAAACCAAATGTTCCTCATGACCTGAAGACTTTATATAATCCACTCCCCTCATCCCCCCACACCTCCACACTCCCCCAAACACACACACACACACACACACACACACACACACACACACACACACACACACACATGCACACACACAGATGCACTGGCTTTTCTTTTCTAATTTCAAGTCCTCAAGGATATTCCTGATCTGGAGCCTCCATGCTTGCTGTTCTATCTACCTAGAATGATCTTCCCCCAGATACGTACCCCTCTCCCTCACTTCATTCTTCTCTCTATTATTGCCAGTTCAAAAATATACCAACTATTGCATTTTTTCTAATTGCTTCCACTACTTTTATTTTTATAATATTTCTCATTATATATATAAAATTAAATATAATATCACATTTTTTGGTTTATAGATGGCTTCTTCCAGTATAATATAAGGTTCATGGTAGCAGAGATTTTGCTTGCCTTAACTTGCCTATGAATCACCACTGCTTAAAACAGTGCCTGGCACAAAATAGTTAACGCATACTCTGTGCTGAATGAATGGGTAAATGAATGATGTCTGTACATTCAAACACACCTATCAACCACAATTGTTACTAATTATTTTAAAAAATATTTAAAAGATTTTCTTGTGCTTTTTTCCCCATGAATCCTTTTTTTTATGTGTCCTTCTGTTCTAAATAGGAGATGTGTTTATTTTCTGTTTATCTGTATCTGTTATGAATGAGAGAAATTGAGTGATCTGATTGGCCATTAAAATTGTGGACATAACCATGAGTTCAACCATCTAATTATTGAAATAGAGGCCCTCATTTTAAATAACCATGCACATACATATTTTTAAAGTATTGTATCACCTTATGTAAGTTAAGAGTTCATGTCTTTTTATTTATATTGCCCCTTCGTCTTTGGTGTGAATTTAGTAAAATTCACAGGTTGGTGGCTCATGCTTTTGAGTGGGAATAATGCTAGCCTATCAGATCACAGATTTCTCTGCCCATGAAGATTTTGCTTATTGTGAAGGATATCTGAGACAGTAGTCTTCGTTGTTGTTTTCAATTTGGGGGAGTCAACTGGTGCTTTGATTTTAATAAAAATCAGCTTTGATGGAAAAAAAACCATCTTCTAGATGATCTTCTAGAACAAAAGGCATGTGAATAACACCTGATGGAAAACATATTATTGGTTATATGATATGCAGTTTTCCAATATGGAAATTATTTTTGTCAGTAATTAAGGAATGAGCCATATATATATATATATATATATATATATATATATATAATGTGTGTGTGTGTATGTATGTATGTATTTCCATATATATGTATGTATATAGAAATATTTTAAATAGTCATTTATAGCCCTAAAAAGCTAGTCAGGATTTATTTCATTTATGTAACCCTAAGGAAACCTTGATGTTTAGATATACCTAAATGTAGGAGTATTAAAACTGCATACAACTCTGTGTGAGATTTTTCAGTATTAAAATGTATGCTGTCTTATTCCTGGGAACTGTTATTAATTGTGTGTGGAAAAGTGTGCAAGTTGTGCTTTTTGTGACACTTTTAAGGGTTCTGGTCTCACTGAGGCAATTCTATGACTAGACCTTTGAGTAGGATATTGAAATTCAGATGACGAAAAGGAGCTAGATCCCCAATTTGTATTCAGGGGATCTGAGGCCTTAGTTTTCAAATAGAAGGCAGGATGGCTGAAATAGAAAAACCTGTGTGCTTGTTTTTAAAATAAAGATTCTCTAGCCTTACTGAGTCAGAAGTAGATTAAATAAAGATTCTCTAGCCTTACTGAGTCTGCTTCCTAACAAGATCCACAGGTGACTCCTGTGCACTTATATTTGAGATGCAGCACTTTAGGTGATTTTGATGCTCAGCCAGATGTAGAAAACACTGGATTCTAGAAGCTCCACAGTGCAGCATTAGGGACTGTGGGTAGAATAGCTGGAAGTGATTTTTCACAGAAGTAATTCTGAAATCCAGCCATTGATTTCTGTCCCTTTTAAGTTAGAAGAGCTCTCTGCTCTGTCTCATTCCAAAGGATTTATCAAAGCAAAGCATGTAAAGCCACTAAACCATGAACTGCTGTCCAACATCAGCATTCTTGAAGTGTATGCTCTTAGCAGACATGATCTGTTAATTTCTACTTCTCAAAACTCTTACTATATCACTTTGTGAGTATTTAACTTATTTAATCTAATAATTATATATTCCTGTTTACTACAGAATTTTCAATATTTCTTAAAACTGAAATTTTACAGTAGTGGAATTTTAAAAATTGAGTTATTGCAATTATTTTATAAGCAGTATCAGTGTTTGACAGTCCCTGCCAAATATAAATTTGCCATTTGAAATTCCTCTTTAACCCTCCCAAAACTCCTAAAAATACATTTCTCATTGACATAAAACCTACTTATCAGGAATATCTATGTGGAAAAACTGGGAACTCAATAAACAAGATCAACCCAAAATATATTTCTTCATCTGTTGGTATAGTTTACTTTTAAGGGAAAATTCATCTGTGTACATATATATGGTGCCAAAGAGAAGATTTAGAATTTATTGAACGATACTATAAAGGTTATAACATTAATGAAAATGTAATCTATAAACCTCAAAGGATTGGTGATTAGTACTTATATGCATATATACTAAAATTATAATTTTCTATTTCATAATTTGTCTCTTTTCAAAAATGAAGATCTCTTACCTATGGAAATTCAAAACACTATGAAATTTTAGAGGAAACTTAGACACCCTCATATAACCAAAATTTTGGAAACAAATGCAATGGAGGGGGCACTAAAAACACAATTTTATTTTATTATTTCTCATAAATTAATTTAAAATTCAATATACACTTCATCACAGGTTCCAATAGATCTCAATAATTAAATTGCTCAATCCATCATTAATGGTTCTGCAATATATCAAACTTTTATCCTCTGTTAAGAATCAGATGATTTGGGATTTTCATGAAAATAGAATTATTTAACATGTTACATTAAATTATTAGTATTAAGATCTTTCTATACACATATCTTTCTCACACATATTCACTCATACCCCATACACAGGAACACTAAATATCTACCTTCTTGCCTTTTTTTCCCTGAAATTAGAGAGAGTTTAAGTCATGTAAAGCTTACTATGACATAGTAAATATATTTTACTGAATAATTCATTTGACAACTATGGCATTATTCTTAGAAAAATAGTGCATGATTTTCTTTTCTATCAATCCCAAGGGAAGTTGTTTATTCCTTTTGTCAGTTCCAGCTTTCTTTCAAAGATACATATTTGATTATCTCATTGCATGCAGGAAAATAAGTGCTATTTTTGTAGTTGTTAGAGAAAGAAGTGAGACACATGTGAGAAATCATGGCATCAGTATTAAGCTTTGAAGAAAGTACATGTCAAAAATTCTTCCGACTGGCCTTAGGGAGATGTAGATGGCAGCCTCCAGGGGTTTAATTGAGGAGAGTTTAATTAAGGGTCTATTTACAGAGGTGTGGGCAGAGTGAAAGAGAACAGGAAAGGGATGACAAACTATCCAGAGATTAGTTGCACAGGGAAGCTTGTGCCACCAGCTGAACGGAAGGGACAGTGTTATAGGAGACAGAGAGACCACAGAGCCTGGAATAAGCCTCCATCCTGCAGCTGTACCCACAGAACACAATGCCTTCCTGTCAATGGAAACATAGAGGAGGAATAAGCAGAAGGAATAGCTATTTCAACCTCTCTTTGCTCAGAGTTCCTGAAAGTGCACGTTGACCATCCCTGGGGTTGCTGGAGTATCATGTCATAATGTGTTCTCACTCTATTTCTTCCTAATCTCCTGATAAGTGTAAATATTTTAATCCATAAATTCAGATAAAAATATCAATTTAGGTGAATTTCTTAAGGAATGAAAGCTAAGGAAAAAAAGATGAACAGCTTTGGATCAGGGAAAAAGCAAGAGAGAAAATTTATCTGTCTTGTTTCTGGGTAGTGTGACAGGGTTTTCTGAGAAAATTCTTTGTATATAAATAGGATAGATGCTCTTTATTGCTTTATTTCGCTGGTAGTGCCTGCTCCCTCATCATCTGCTTTTCAGTCGCATGCTAGTTTTTGTTGTAGTTGTTAACTTTTTGTGTGTGTGTGTGGGTTGTTTTGTTTTTTTTAATATATTAGCACTCCTAGAGAAAACTCTTTTTTAAAAGTTTATTTTATGTATTTATTTTTGGCTGCATTGGATCTTCGTTGCTGTGCGGCCCTTCTCTAGTTGTGGCTAGCGGGGGCTACTCTTCATTGCGGTGCGTGGGCTTCTCACTGCGGTGGCTTCTCTTGTTGCGGAGCACGGGCTCTAGGCGCGCGGGCTTCAGTAGTTGTGGCGCACGGGCTCTAGAGCACAGGCTCAGTAGTTGTGGCGCACGGGCTCAGTTGCTCCGCAGCATGTGGGATCTTCCCAGGCCAGGGCTCAAACCCGTGTCCCCTGCAATGGTAGGCGGATTCTTAACCACTGTGCCATCAGGGAAGCCTGAAAACACTTTTAAAAGATAAACTCTAAAGTACAATTGGGTATTCTCTCAAACGCTTGACCAACACTTCATTCTAGTCATCATCTTGTTGCCAATGCCCCACCACCCTTCACTCTGCATTTTGGATTTGTGTACAGACACCTCTCCCAAGGCTTAGGCATGGATTTCCAGGTCTTTTGGATTTGTGTCAAGCTGGGGTTAAAGACCTTTAAGAATTCTGGTCAATTTTTTTGTGGTTTTATCCCCTTAAGATACAAACTCTTTGGAATTCCCTGGTGGTCCAGTGGTTAGAACTGGGTGCTTTCCGTGCCGAGGGCCTGGGTTCAATCCCTGCTTGGGGAACTAAGATCTCCCAAGCGTCACAGCCAAAAAAAAAGACACGAACTCTCTCTCATTCATTCACTTAGCAAGTATTTAATGCTAAATAATTCTTCCTATGCAAAGAACTGAGGTGGATACCTTGGAATACTGCAGTATTCCTGGGACTATTCAGATTTTTGGTCCTTTTTTTCCTGCTTATACAGGGATGTAATTGAGTGAAGTTTATTCTTGTTTTTGTTTATATTTACTAGTTCTTAGTACCAAAATTTAGGAAGCGCAATTATGAACACGTGTCCATCAGAGCAAAAGAATGAGAATGATGGCAGTATGATTGTTGGAGGTAAGCATGTTTAGAGCTGAGGGTTAAGAAAATTTGAGTAAATACTATTAGGTTGTTTTTTTTTTTAAGTATTTAAATAGTTTTTATGTAAACCAATGATAAAAGTTTCTCAGGGGCAGAGGACAACCCTTGATTTTGTTTTTTTTAATAAGCCACTGTTACTTAGGGCTTGCTACTTCTCACAGATGAACTTCATGTTAGGTGATGCACAGAATCTGAGAAGCCCCAATCCTTTTCCAATAAACTCCACTTTTGCAACAATAGAAAACATGAGTGCCGTATGGGGGGAAAAAAAGCTGAATTTAATTTTCCCTTTTCTTTAACAAAAGAATCAATTAAATGTTTTTTCACTTTTCTTTAAAACATAACTTTAAATATTATATTTTAATACTCTGCAAGGCAGTTTTATCCTTTTCCTCTTATTCGGAAGCGTAACTTCATTTTTTGTTGTTATTTTTCTTTCTAAGCACATTCATTCTTCCAAGTTTTGTCCTAACATCTATTATTATAAGTGATTTGTATCAATCAGTTCAGTTATGCCAAACAAAAGCACAATTGTTGATTAAAATGAAATCATTATGTTCTGAAGTTTTTACACAAAGAATGCATGATTATTATGAAATTTATTTTGCTATATGTAACATTTACTCCTTTTGGCACATAATTGAATATAAAAGTAAAACATATTCTATCTGTAATAAAGCTAAATTAAACAGGTAAGCACCTGCATCAAAACTGAATTTATAACAGTGGAAATAGTCTATGTGCAGTTGCTACTTACTTTTTGCAGCAAATTTTTATAATTTTTTATAACCAAAATATGAACTGAAGCTAAAAGGAGGTGATTACTAATAAATCATAAAAATAAATAATTATATAAATATCTAAATAGTATCAGGACTGTTTATTTTTCTTGTTTATTTATTTATCAGTTCTTTTGTTATTGTTTTGTTTTTTCAGCTTTTATAATACAATAATTCTTGTGATTTTTCTGACTCTAAAAATGTTAAACAATATAAAATAAATTTTCCAAACTAGTGTGATCAAAATAGTTCCTTTTCAACTTTATAATTTTATCTCCTTTTTCTTCTGATTTATTCTACTGCTTTCCTCAAAAAGAAAAGAAAAAGCCTGCTTTTTCTTTCCTATAGGAATTAGAATCCTAGAAATTTTTTAATTTTTAAATTCTGGAAATGGTATAAAGCAACACAGACTAACGGTAGATAGCTTAGTTGTTAACCTGTCAGTCAAAACCTTGTTACACTAAACTGCAGTGTCAGATTTACATATAACAAACTTTCCTGTCAACCAAACACTGTTTTTAAAAAGCCTTATATATTTCATCAGATTCCGTGGTGAGATGTCTGTCTGACTGACAGATGAGGCACACATAGTTCGGGGGAAAATATGTTACAGTTAAGTGTACTTGCTTTTAAGAAAATAAAATTCAGGTATGACCATGGTTTCAGTGGTTGTTAATGGATTCTTCACAGACACTTGCAGTACATGCTATGTACAACTTTTGAAATTTCTTCACAGCTTAAAAACAAATAAATAAGTTTGATTTTTGTATATTAATCTTGTGTCTTGCAGCCTAACTGAACTCACTTATTAGTTCTAGTGGCTTCTTTATAGATTTCTTTGGATTCTCTATACAGATTGTTGTGTGTTGTGTAAATAAAGACAGTTTTACTTCAAAAAAAACACAAATAATGTAGCCAAAGTTGTCAGGATGCATGTAATAAGCAGCCCAGACAAGTTGCTTTATGATGAGTCCAGTTATCAAAAAAATAACAGTAGCTGTCAATCCTTGCTAATGTTCATGTAACAGCTGTTGTATAATCACATAGAAAGTACTTATGTTAGTATTTTTAATTTTTAATGGAAAGTTGAAAAAATGACAAAATGCATGTGACATCGGCTAGTTATAAATTACATGAAAATACAGTCCCTAAATGTTGAGGAATTTTTATTTCTGCCTGCATTTGCTAACATTTACTTAATGTCTTCCCATTTAAAAATCGCTTTAATTTAAAATTCTGATGAGAATTGCCTGGCAGTACAGTGGGTAGGACTGGGCGCTTTAACTGCCTGGGTTCAATCCCTGGTCCGGGAACTAAGATCCCAGAAGCTGGGTGGCACGGCCAATAAATAAATATATAAAATTCTGAGGTTGTTTTGGTGAAATATCTTCACCCCTTCTTAGTTGGACCTACAAAGTAGGACCTGTCCGACTTTGAGCATCAAAAGGATATCCTCGGTATCCTTCCCTCAACTTCTAGCCCTGAGACGTGGCCCATTTCTATTGTTTGTCATGCAATATGCATCCAAGACTGTGCACTACCATTACAAGAGATAAGATTGTCTTTATTATTTCAATACAAAAGCATAGTTTATGAGTCTCCTATGAGACAAGTGGTGAGTTAAGGATAGAAAGTACAAAAATAAATTTTATGATACTCACTCTGCCAATTTCACAGTTCCTATTCTATGTATGAACTGGTTTCCTAAATTCCATAAATCTTAGGATTAGAAAAACAAAGAGTCAAGGGATTGTTTTTCATTTTTAGGTAAAAAAATAACAATAAGCTCTGAAGATGCAGCAGCATCCTACAAAATTATTGGGGTACTTTAAAAGAATGTATGACAAGCTTCACAGCAATCAGCTCAATGGCAAATAATAAAACAATACAGGTTTCAATGTGTAGGGTATTATTCTGATGAGTAAGACCAAAGTTATTTATAATTACTAAATGGTTACTATAGACTGAATATTTGTATCCTTTCAAAATTCATATGTTAAGCCCCAATTCCTAATGTGATTGTAATTTGGAGGTGGGGACTTTGAGAGATGATTAGGTCATGAGGGTGACCTATTCACTATCACATTTCTTTATATTTAAGTGTGTCTCATTGGTTTCATATATTATGAGCTCACTGATATCAGAAACCATGTACTATCCATTCATATAATCTCGAAATAAAACATTTCATACATATCAAAAGTTCTAAAGCATATGTTCTCACAGAATAAATCTCATTCTACTGAATGATTTGCTAGATACTGTGACAGATGCTGAAAAGATATAATGCCTTAAATTTATTCACAGAGACTTCATAGACTCCTGGGGAGATAAAATTAATATGTGAGGGAGTACTAAGTACATAGTAGACAATAAAGGTACACTAAAATTATATAATTCTAGTTATAAAGTCTATAGGGGATCATAGAGGTAAATCAATGAAAGATGGAGCATTAAGGATAATAGCATAAATTTATTTAGAATTTATTATGTAACTAACAATGTGCCAAATACATTAAATGCATTATTTTGATGAAACTTTGTAACGATATTAAATTGTAAGTACTATTATTATTGCATTTTACAGATGCAGAAATTGAAACTTGAAGTTTTTATGAAAGATAACATAGCTAGGGTGGGATAGATTTAGAACTTGAGCCAAGAATGCCTGATTTCCAAGACCCTATTCTTAACCGCAGTTTAAGAATATTTTCCAAGAAGGCTTTGAAATAATACAGGAACTAAACCTCAAAATATGCAAGAGGAGAAAAATCTCTTAAAGAAAGGAAAAAACATGTTGGATAACAAAAAATGGTGTCATGAAAGACTGATTAGAGAAGTCAGGTTTGACTACACCAGAAAGTGCATGTGGTAGTTTTACAGTAAATGAGTTTATTTAGGTAGAAAGTATCCATATTTAAACCAGAGAATACTGGCTGTCAAAAGGTTAAGTTCTTCTGTGTCTCTGTTTTGGGCTTTCCCATACATAAAAGAAATAGCATCATGCAGTAAAATACTTTTGGCACTTTAGAAAGTCTAGAGTCAAAATTATTTTGTTGTTATAAAACTCTAGATTTTGATCCTATATCTGACACTACAGAGTCAGGATACCAATATTCCAGCCACAGAATTTTGACCCAGAATAATAGGATCAAATATGGTATGTGACACAGATTATTAGTTGCAATCCTCATATTCATTTTTCCCTTTATCTTTAATATGCGAACTCCAATTTTTATTCTTGCACTCTCTCCAACAACATATACAGCTGAACGTGATGATGATATTACATTTTGACCTGTAAAATGTAAGGGAAAATGCTATGTTGGACTTTAGGAAATTCTGGTAAAGAGAAGAGGGTATGTTCTCTCTCCTTTTTTTCTTTCTGAAAATCTAGCATGGTTGCTACTGCAACCAGCTTCTTATTCACCCATGAGGTGACCTTAAGAAAAATTAATATACTGAGGATAGAGCAGATGTGAGCTTGGGTCCTTCATGCCAAGGACCCATTGGGCAGCTGCCATACTAGCCCTGGACAGCCTTCTTCTGAATTTTCTTACATGAAAAGTAATTCCCATTTAACTTATTTAAGCTAGAGTTTGTATTTTGCTTGAAGCTAATCAAATACACCCTCATATGGAACTGAAGTAGAAGGTTCATGCAATTGAAATTTTGTTTATACAGGAAATTCTGCATAATGCAAGCTACTCCTTGGATAATTTTAGCATTACTATTATTTTCATGGTTAATGGTAAGATATTTTCATGATTATGTGGAAAATATGAAACTGGAAAATGTAGTTGCACTCAGAACGGTTCAGAGGCCTTTGAAAATTATCCTTATTTTGAAGATAATGGATAATGAAACTATGCACTGAGAGCTCTCATTCCACTTTATGGTTATTTATAAAAAAAAAATACTCACATCTGCTAATTGTTTATTACCTTTGGTTTTCACTGTTGAATTTCTACATCAATTTTACTGATTATTTCTTTCCTGAAATATTTTACATTTGAAATTATTTTCTTTTGAGTCCTTTTTTTATTGGCACCTGCAGCATTGAGATTTTTTCTAAACCTCAGACTCTAAATTAAGGCTAATTCACTTCATTGTTTGCAAGCAAAGCATCAGTCTTTATGAATCCAGAATTAAAATGATCTGGCTATTCTGAAAATATAGCATAAGTCCACTAAAATACTTTTATTAAAGCAGATGCCAGAATCCAAGTATATGCATATGTTGCCACATAATTTTGATGTGTTACCTTCCGTTTAAGTTGCAGATTGTGTATACATACAGCAGAATCTTTAAGCACATACAAAATCCTAGTTGAATATTTTAGAAGACAGTACAAATTCATCAAAGATGATTGAGCTAGAGAAAACTGCCTAGATGTTGGTTTTCCACAGATGTACAGAGAATCATTAGTACTAGGTTATGATGAACTCAAAAACATTTCAACTTCTTTAAATATAAACATCCTTAGTAATGGTATGCAAATTACAGTAATGGTGGTAAAAAGTTTTAGCGCCATCATAATATTCCATTTTAAAGTGAAAACATCTGTGAAATGCAGTAATTCATTTTCATCAACTGACTTTGCAGAGAGCATTTCTTTTCCATAAGAACATCTATTTTGTAATGAGCAACAGCTGAAAAGCAAATAAAATTAATGATATCATATTCTATGTTCCTTGTTTCAGAGTTGTAACCATTTCGTTCTGGTTTTTTTTTTTTCAAGTCCCCACTTTGTAAGCAATAGAAAAAAATTTTCATATCACAATTACTAGGCTTCCTGTTTGGGATGAGGCCCAGAGTAAAGGGACCAGAGCTATCTCAACTCACTTTTCTCCTAGGCAATTATTGGTTAAATAAAGGATAAAATTATCTGACATTATTACTCTACATAATAGTCATCAAGTTTTGATCCATGTATATTTCCATCAATGATTGCAAAGTCAGCACTCTATCTTACTTCTGATAACCAAAGAAGAAGCCTATTTTGAGCATTTTACTTTGCTGAAATATCTAAAGAAAACCATGCTGAGATGTATGTCTACCTATTCATAAGATGCAGAGACTGCATAAAGTTAATCTTATAATTATTGTGAGTGAGATGTTTTTGTATAGGCTTCATTCCTTTTTATTCACAGACTGAGGGTTTTTTTGCATATATGATTCCTTCCCCAAACCTTAGGAATCATTTTTGAAATAATATGGAATTCCATTAGCACACATTGTGGCATTGTGAAAAGGTTTCTTTAGCCTGCCATGAGGAGGAGGTTAATGGGGGCAATTTGTTTTTTCCTTAATCCTGACAAAGAAAATAATTTGGAAACTGCCACTATAATATATTGTATCTTCATTACTAGAAGGAGCGAGTGAGAATACTAGTCACAGAAGTGACATTGTAAACAGTCATCCCTGATGAAGGAACAGAGAGAGGATTCCTTCCAGGAGCACACTGTCCTGGCAGAGGTTGTAAATTTCACATTTGTTAAGTGTTGTCTCTAATCTTCCAGGTGGGCTGCCACAGGGACGCTTCCATTAGTATTGGAGAAGCAGAAAGATCCTATTTCCCTCTTTCTTGGGGGTAAAGATAACAATGGTAAAAATAAGTTCTAAGGAAACTCTTTTTGAAATCTGGTCTCCCAGAAATTTTTAGAAATCATGTTGAACTTTGAAATGTACTATGGCTAACAATATAGTGTCCCAGGATTTCTTCCTTGTAAATGAGGAGACAGAAAGTTTCATAACTACTAGAATGTAATAGATTACATTCAATCATACATCTCCATGTCATTGGATAGTTTTAAATAAAAAAGAAATCATTATTTAAACAAAAAATAAGGAAGTTTTTCAATAATAATTGTTGTTATTTTAATTTAGAAAAAGAGCTATCAGAGAGACAGAGAATATAGTGGTGGTTACCAGGAGCTGGGTGCAGGTTGGGGGAAATGAGATATTAGTCGAATGGTACAAACTTCTAGCTATAAGATTAACAAGTTCTGGGGATCTAATGTACAGGAGGGTGATTGTAGCTAATAATAGTGTATTATATACTTGAAAGTTCTTAGGAGAGTAAATCTTAAATGTTCTCATCACAAAAAAGATGGGTTAGCTAATGCTGTGGTGGGAATCATTTTGCAATATATGTTTATCAAATCAATGGTTGTACACCTTAAACTTACAACAACAATTTTTAAAAAAGGAGCTAGTTTCAAGTTATATTCTTAAAGACTGCTATGGTCTGAATGTTTGTGTCCCCCCCAAAATTCACATGTTGAAATTCTAGCCCACAAGGTGATGGTAGTAGGAGGTGGAGCCTTTGGGAGGTGATTAGGTCATGAGGGCAGAATCTTCATGAACGAGATCTGTGCCCTTATAAAAGAGACCAGAAAAATCTCCATTGCTGTGAGGTTAAAGAAATGGAAAGACAGCCTGCTAGGTGGGGTTCCCTCAGGAGACACAGAATCTATGTACTTAATCTGCAGGCACCATGGTCTTGATTTCCCAGCCTCCAGACTGAGAAATAAATGTTTGTTGTTTATAAGCCTCCGATTTTATGGTATTTTAGCAAGCTGAACAGACTAAGACAAGGGCAAATTATCATTTAGAAAGTGAATGTCTTTAAATATGCAGAGAGCATGTGGAAAAATAACAACTCCTTATCAAAACCTTGGACATATTGAAGGTCACATACACACAAGCCACAAATAAAAATCTCAATATCAGTGGATGCTACTGAGTTTTTAAAATCTTCCATTTCTAAATTAATTTGTTGTATGCCATCCAGAAATAAAGATAAATATTATAAGATGAGGGCAATTTCTAGAAATATACATATTTGCAATTCCCCTTATGTTCTTGTGTGCAAAAATAGTTTTGAGAGAATACAAGCAGGCTAACTAAAGTATTAAGAAAAATCTCTACATGGGCTCTGTTATTCATTTATTATGGTTAATTTGCTTTAAGCAAATTACAGTGAAAAGGTATTAACTAGAAATATTTACTTAATATAAATAAAAGTGATGAAATACTCTTTGGTACAGTATGACACAATATTTAATTTTATCCAAATATTTTTGTGAAGTTTAGTTTTGTTTTGTCTTGCCTATTTGGCTGGTTAGATGAATTTTTAATTTAAAAAATTATTCTTTATTTCTAAATAAACTGCTTGTTAGAAATTAATGAACTGGATATAACTTCTGCTTCTACTGTGAATCATTAACTACTATAGGAATTAGTGCCCCCCATAAACAAATAGAAAACTAGATAAAATATATGAAGTAAAGATTTGCCAAAATAGACAGAAGACACTACAGCAGTATGCAACTTGAGAAAAGAGAAGTGAATAAAATGGACACTACTCTTGCCCGTCTGTGGCCTGAAGGTGGTTTCCAGGCCACAGCACAGGTAAGGAGAACTGAAACACAGCCCTGGAGCGTTAGCTGGGTTGACGAGAAAGAGATCAGAATTGAGGGGTGCTTAGAATTTGCATGGCAAAGTAACAAAAGACAGTGCTACACAGTGAAAAAGTGCTAGAATTCTCCCAGAGAATTCTCCTTGCTGAAGATGTTGGCTGAGTATTGATGAGAACATTTGCAAGAGGAAACCCTCAAAGCTGGGCAAAGAACCATGAGAAGTAGCAGGAGATCAAAAAAGGCTAGGAATAACCTGTGTTCCTAAAGTGTAGAGATCTTGAAATGTAAGGTGCACTGGGTAGACTCCTCAGGAATATAACTTTAGAATAAGGTTAAATTAGACTTGGAATAAAGGCTACTCTGAAACCACTATTAAAACAAAAACAAAAACTTTAAAAGCAGGCCTCAAAAGGATCAAATACATCTGCAAGTAACTGAACTGAACTTGAATAAAACTTAATATTCTTTAAAGGGATACAACAAACTCCTGCAGCCAGCAATGTAAAATTCCAATATCTGGAATCCAATAAAAGAACTGTCAATGTGCAAAGAAGCAGGAAAATATGACTGATGATCAGGAATAAAAATAATAGCAATTAATAGAAATAACCCAGAAATGGTGAGGATGATGAAATGAGTAGACATAATAAATCTCATAAATATATTCAAAAACATAAAATAAAATATATACATGATTTAGAGATAAATGAGAGATATTAAGAAGACCAAATGAAGTTCTAGAAATGTAAAATATAATCTCTGGGAAAAACACATTATATGATATTAAAAGAAGATTAAAAATTGCAGAAAAAAAAGACCAGTGGACCTAGAGAGATAGCAATAGGATTTATACAAAATGAAGGATGACAAGAAGAAAACCGAATACAAATAAATATGGCTTCTAATTATGAGTGGAATATCAATCAGTAAAGTATGCATGTAACTGGACTATTAGAAGGAGAAAAGGGAGAGGAAAAAATAGTAAATTACTTAAAGAAATAATGGTCAGAAATTTTCCAAATATGTTGAAATCTATATAACACAGACATAAGAAAGTCAACTAAATCTAAGCAGAGGAAAAATAAAGAAAATCATATCCAGGCATGTCATAATCAAATGGCTGAAAAATAAAGATAAAATATAATCTTAAAAATTGCCAGAGGTCAAAGAAATAAAAAAGCTTCAAAAAGGAAAACACATGGGTAAATATAATAAACATATTTTATGTCTAAATCTCTTTCAAGGATAACTGAGTGAATAATAAAATGTGTGGTTTATAACATGTGTAGAATGAAAATGCAGAATACTTGGAGGGGAAAATGTAAGTATATTCTGTATTTCTAATACTATACATGAAGTTGTGGGTAGACTGAAAAGTTACAGATACGTATTATAAACCCCAGAGCAAACATTAAAAAAAAAAGACTAAAAAGTCAACGGTGGGCTTCCCTGGTGGCACAGTGGTTGAGAGTCCGCCTACCGATGCAGGGGACGTGGGTTCGTGCCCTGGTCCAGGAAGATCCCACATGCTGTGGAGCAGCTGGACCCATGAGCCATGGCCGCTGAGCCTGCGTGTCCAGAGCCTGTGCTCCGCAACGGGAGAGACCACAACAGTGAGAGGCCTGCATACAGCAAAAAAAAAAAAAAAAAAAAAAAGTCAATGGTGATGATGAAATTGATCATTAAAAAAAATCAATTAGGGACTTCCCTGGTGGCACAGTGGTTAAGAATCCACCTGCCAATACAGGGGACATGGGTTTGATCCCTGTTCCAGAAGATCCCACATGCTGCGGAGCAACTAAGCCCCGTCCCACAACTACTGAGCCTGTGCTCTAGAGCCCGTGAGACACAACTACTGAGCCTGCACACCCTAGAGCCCGTGTGCTACAACTAGTGAGCCCATGTGCTGCAACTACTGAAGCCTGCACTCCTAGAGCCTGTGCTTTGCAACAAGAGAAGCCACCACACTGAGAAGCCTGTGCACCACAACAAAGAGCAGCCCTTGCTCCCCACAACTAGAGAAAAACCCATGCACAACAACAAAGACCCAATGCAGCCAAAGAAAGAAAATCAATTAATTCAAAACAGATCGAGGCAAGAAAAACAAGGAACAGAAATACATGGAACAGGGGGGTGGAGTCAAGACGCATACTAGGAAGATGCGGAATTCGTGTCTCCTCACAACTAGGGCAACTACCAGGTACCAGTGGGGGACCACGGACACCTAAGGGGTGTCTAAGAGGGACCCCCAGCAACCAGGTATGGGGTGTGGGGTAGTGAAGGGGGAGGAGAAGTGGAGGTGGGACAGGACTGGTGCCCCTGAGGGGTGGCTGGGGGAGGGAAAGGGATCCCACACCAGAAGGGGGAAATTGGGGAACTACTGGGAGAGCAGAGGATCAAAAGGGAGCGTGGCCAGGTTTCCCCTGCCCACTTGGGCCCCTAGGAGAACCTGCTGAGATCCCAGGCCTGATCCTCTGCCCACCGAGGCCCTCTCCAGTCAGCGGGTCCTGAGGCAGTGGGAGGGAGGGAATGGGAGCAAAAGTAAAAGCTGGACCTCTGGGACTGCCACCCCTGAGGGGTGGCTGGGGGAGGGGAAGAATTCCTACACCCAGCAGGACCCACCCACAGTTAGGGGTACAGCAGCAATGGGGGAGACCCTGGGGGAGACAGTGGGGGAGGGGCACAGAGGAATGGAAGGGAACAGAGTCAGTGCTTTCCATGTCCACTTAGGCACTGGGGAGCCTGTTGGGCTCCCGGGCCTAATCCTCTGCCCTCGGAGCCTCCCTCCTGCTGTGCAGAGCCCAAGCCCCACCCCTACACCCCCATCCAGGGCCCCAGCTCTACACTTGGAGAACCTTTCCAACACGCTGGGCCTAAACCCCACCCACACACCCTCACTCAAGGCCCTACCTCCAACCTCCGGAACTCCACACTCCAGAGGCCCTCCTTTCCACATGCTGCCTCTCCCCTTCTGCGCAGGTCTTAAGCAGAGGACCCGCCCCATGCTTGAATGTTTCCCTGTTTAGGCCCCACTGCATGCTGAAACATCACCTCCTCACCAGCCTAGGTCCCACTCCACCCAAAACCCTGCCCCTGCCTGAGTTCCACCCCTGCCTAAACTCCGCCCCCATAGCCAAGACTTTCCTTTTTTTTTCTTTTCTTTTTTCCTCTTTTAGATTGGGGTTCTGTTTTACTTTGTTGATTCATTGTTGTTGATTCTTTTATATTTTAATTTTTCCTAATAAATCTTTTATTATTCTAATTTTATTTTGCTCTTTAACTTTGTTAGTGATCTCTCCTTTTGTCTTGTTCCCCTCCCAACCCCTTGTTCCTTTTTTTTTTTTCTGTTGTGGTTTTGTTTTACCTTGTTGCAGTTGTTTCAATTATAGTTTTATTTTTCCTAATATATTTTTTATCTTCTAATTTTATTTTGTTTTTTATTCTTTGATATTGTACTGCTCCTTTTTCTCTTTCTTTTTTACTATTTTATTTATTTATTTTTTTTACCACACCACGAAGCTTGTTGGATTTTGGTTCCCAGGCTGGAGGTTGGGCTGAGCTCCTGTGGTGGGAGCTCCTAGTCCAAACCGCTGGACTAACAGAGAAACTCAGACCCCAGGGAATATCAATCAGAGTGAGGCTTCCCAGAGGTCCTCATATCAGTACCAAGACCCAGCTCTATCCAACTGCCTGGAAACTGCCTGTCTATCCAACCCAGCTCTATCCAACTGCCTGTCTCAGGCCAGACAACCAGTAAGAGAGGAATACAGCACCACCTATCACGAAAAAATAAAAAATAAAAATAAAAAGACAAAAACTTTTGTTACAGAAAAAGGAGCAACATAAAAACCTACAAGACCAAATAAATGAAGAAGAAATAGGCAAACTACCTGAAAAAGAATTCAGAGTAATGATAGTAAAGATGACCCAAAATCTTTGAAAAAGAATGGAGAAAATACAAGAAACTTTTAACAAGGATCTAGAAGAACTAAAGAGCAAACAAACTGTGATGAACAACACAATTACTGAAATTAAAAATACTCTAGAAGGAATCAATGACAGAATAACTGAGGGAGAAGAATGGATAAGTGAGCTGGAAGATAAAATGGTGGAAATAACTGCCAGGGAGCAGAATAAAGAAAAAAGAATGAAAAGAATTGAGGACAGTCTCAGAGACCACTGGGACAATATTAAATGCACCAACATTTGAATTATAAGGGTCCTAGAACAAGAAGAGAAAAAGAAAGGGTCTGAGAAAATATTTGAAGAGATTATAGTCAAAAACTTCCCTAACATGGGAAAGGAAATAGTCAAGTCTGGGAAGCAAAGAGGTACCATACAGGATAAACCCAAAGAGAAACACACCAAGACACATATTAAACTATCAAAAATTAAGTACAAAGAAAAAAATATTGAAAGCAGCAAGGGAAAGACAACAAATAACATACTGCTGATTTTTCAGCAGAAATTCTACAAGCCAGAAGGGAGTGGCAGGACATATTTAAAGTGATGAAAGGGAAAAACCTACAACCAAGATTACTCTATCCATCAAAGATCTCATTCAGATTCAATGGAGAAATTAAAAACTTTACAGATAAGCAAAAGTTAAGAGAACTCAGCACCACCAAACCAGCTTTACAACAAATGCTAAAGGAACTTCTCTAGACAAGAAACACAACAGAAGGAAAAGACCTACAATCACAAACCCAAAATAATTAACAAAATGCTAATAGGAACATACATATTGAAAATTACCTTTAATGTAAATGGATTAAATGCTCCAACAAAAACATATAGACTGGCTGAATGGATACAAAAACAAGACCCATACATATGCTCTGTACAAGAGACCCACTTCAGACCTAGGGACACATACAGACTGTAAGGGGATGCAAAAAGATATTCCATGCAAAAGAAATTTAAAGAAAGCTGGAGTAGCAATACTCATATTAGATAAAATAGACTTTAAAATAAAGAGTATTACAAGAGACAAAGAAAGACACTACATAATGATAAAGGGAGCAATCCAAGAAGAAAATATAACAATTGTAAATATTTATGCACCCAACATAGGAGTACCTCATTACATAAGGCAAATGCTAACAGCCATAAAAGGGGAAATTGACAGTAACACAATCATAGTAGGGGACTTTAACACCCCACCTTCACCAATGGACAGATGAACCAAAATGAAAATAAATAAGGAAGCACAAGATTTAAATGACACATTAAACAAGATGGACTTAATTGATATTTATAGGACATTCCATCCAAAAACAACAGAATACACTTTCTTCTCAACTGCTCATGGAACATTCTCCAGGATAGATCATATCTTGGGTCACAAATCAAGCCTTGGTAAATTTGTGGAAATTGATATTGTATCAAGTATGTTTTTGGACCACAGCGCTACGAGACTAGATATCAATTGCAGGAAAAAAATTGTAAAAAATACAAACACATGGAGGCTAAACAATATGCTACTAAATAACCAAGAGATCACTGAAAAAATCAAAAAATACCGAGAAACAAATGACAATGAAAACATGACCACCCAAATTCTATGGGATGCAGCAAAAGGAGTTCTAAGAGGAAAGTTTATAGCAATACAATCCTACCTCAAGAAACAAGAAATATCTCAAATAAACAACCTAACCTTACACCTAAAGCAGTTAGAGAAAGAAGAACCAAAAACCCCCAAAGTTAGCAGAAGGAAAGAAATTATAAAGATCAGATCAGAAATAAATGAAAAAGAAATGAGAGAAACAATAACAAAGACCAATAAAACTAAAAGGTGGTTCTTTGAGAAGATAAACAAAATTGATAAACCATTATTAGCCAGACTCATGAAGAAAAGAAATCAGAAGACTCAAATCAACAGAATTAAAAATGAAAAAGGAGAAGTAGCAACTGACACTGCAGAAATAACAAGGATCATGAGAGGTTACTACTGCCAACTCTATGCCAATAAAATGGACAACCTGGCTGAAATGGACAAATTCTTAGAAAAGCACAACCTTCCGAGACTAAACCAGGAAGAAACAGAAAATATAAACAGACGAATCACAAGCACTGAAATTGAAACTGTGGTTAAAAGTCTTCCAACAAACAGAAGCCCAGGACTAGATGGCCTCACAGCGAATGCTATCAAATACTTAGAGAAGAGCCAAAACTAATACTTCTCAAACTCTTCCAAAATATAGCAGAGCGAGGAACTCTCCCAAACTCATTCTATGAGGCCACCATCACCCTGATACCAAAACCAGACAAAGATGTCACAAAGAAAGAAAACTACAGGCCAATATCACTGATGAACATAGATGCACAAATCCTCAACTAAATACTAGTAAACAGAATCCAACAGCACATTAAAAGGATCATACACCATGATCAAGTGGGGTTTATCCAGAAATGCAAGGATTCTTCAATGTATGCAAATCAATCAATGTGATACACCATATTAACAAATTGAAGGATAAAACCATATGATCATCTCAATAGATGCAGAAAAAGCTTTTGACAAAATTCACCACCCATTGACGGTAAAAACTCTCCAGAAAGTAAGCATAGAGGGAACCTACCTCAACATAATAAAGGCCATATATGACAAACCCACAGCCAACATCCTTCTCAATGATGAAAAACTGAAACCATTTCCTCTAAGATCAGGAATGAGACAAGGTTGTCCACTCTCACCACTATTATTCAACATACTTTTGGAAGTTTTAGCCACAGCAATCAGAGAAGAAAAAATAAAAGGAATCCAAATCAGAAAAGTAAAGCTGTCACTGTTTGCAGATGACATGATACTATACATAGAGAATCCTAAAGATGCTACCAGAAAACTACTAGAGCTAACCAATGAAGTTGGTAAAGTAGCAGGATACAAAATTAATACACAAAAATCTACTGCATTCCTATACAGTAATGATGAAAAGTCTGAAAGAGAAATTAAGGAAACACTCCCATTTACCATTGCAACAACAAAAAAATAAAATACCTAGGAGTAAGCCTACCTAAGGAGACAAAAGTCCTGTATGCAGTACACTATAAGACACTGATGAAAGAAATTAAAGGTGATACAAACAGATGGAGAGATGTACCATGTTCTTGGGCTGGAAGAATCAACATTGTGAAAATGACTCTACTACCCAAATCAATCTACAGATTCAATGCAATCCCTATCAAACTACCAATGGCATTTTTCACAGAACTAGAACAAAGAATTGCACAATTTGTATGGAAACACAGAAGACCCCGAATAGCCATAAGAATCTTGAGTAAGAAAAACAGAGCTGGAGGAATCAGGCTCCTGGACTTCAGATTATACTACAAAGGTACAGTAATCAAGAGATTATAGTACTGGCACAAAAACAGAAATATAGATCAGTGGAACAGGATAGAAAGCCCAGAGATAAACCCATGCACATATGGTCACCTTATCTTTGATAAAGGAGGCAAGAGTATACAATGGAGAAAAGACAGCCTCTTCAATAAGTGGTGCTGGGAAAACTGGGCAGCTACATGTAAAAGAATGAAATTAGAACACTTCCTAACACCATACACAAAAATAAACTCAAAATGGATTAAAGACCTAAATGTAAGGCCAGACATTATCAAACTCTTAGAGGAAGACATGGGCAGAACACTCTATGACATACATCACAGCAAGATCCTTTTTGACCCACCTCCTTCAGAAATGGAAATAAAAACAAAAATAAACAAATGGGACCTCCTGAAACTTAAAAACTTTTGCACAGCAAAGGAAACCATAAACAAGATGAAAAGACAAGTCTCAGAATGGGAGAAAATATTTGCAAACGAAGCAACGACAAAGGATTAATCTCCAAAATATACAAGCAGCTCAATATCAAAAAAACAAACAACCCAATCCAAAAATGGGCAGACGACCTAAATAGACATTTCTCCACAGAAGATATACGGATTGCCAACAAACACATGAAAGGATGCTCAACATCACTAATCATTAGAGAAATGCAAATCAAAACTACAGTGACGTATCATCTCACACCACATAGAATGGCCATCATCAAAAACTCTACAAACAATAAATGCTGGAGAGGGTGTGGAGAAAAGGGAACCCTCCTGCACTGTTGGTGGGAATGTAAATTGATACAGCCACTATGGAGAACAGTATGGAGGTTCCTTAAAAAACTACAAATAGAACTACCATATGATGCAGCAATCCCACTACTGGGCATATACCCTGAGCAAACCATAATTCAAAAAGCGTCATGTACCACAATGTTCATTGCAGCACTATTTACAATAGCCAGGACATGGAAGCAACCTAAGTTTCCATTGACAGATGAATGGATAAAGAAGATGTGGCACATATATACAATGGAATAGTACTCAGCCATAAAATGAAATGAAATTGAATTATTTGCAGTGAGTTGGATGTACGTAGAGTCTGTCATACAGAGTGAAGTAAGTCAGAAAGAGAAAAATACTGTATGCTAACACATATATGTGGAATCTAAAAAAAAAAAAAAAAAAAGGTTCTGAAGAATTTAGGGGCAGGACAGGAACAAAGACACACACGTAGAGAATGGACTTGAGGACATGGGGAGGGGGAAGGTAAGGTGGGATGAAGTAAGAGAGTAGCATTGACATATATACACTACAAAATGTAAAATAGCTAGTTGGAAGCAACTGCATGGCACAGGGAGATCAGCTCATGCTTTGCAGCCACCTAGAGGTATGGGATAAGGAGGGTGGGAGGGAAACGCAAGGCGGGGTGGGGAATGGGGACATACGTATGTGTATATCTGTTTCACTTTGTTATAAAGCGGAAACTAACAGACCATTGTAAAACAATTATACTCCAATGAAGAGGTTAAAAAAATACATGAAACCAGTAAAAAACAAATACCAAGACTGTAGATTTAAACCTAATCCCTCGATAATCACACTAAATGGTATTATATTTATATAAACATGCAAATGAAAAGCTAAAGATCATCTGAGAGATTTAAAATGCAGTATCCAACTGTATTGTCTACAGAAGAGTTGAAATTTTATAACATGACAATGATGAATTAAAAGATAAAAAGCACTAAGTTCAATCTTAATCTAAAGAAAGCTGAAGTTGATATATTAATATCAGAGAAAGTGACCTTTAGAACCTGGATTAATAGGGATGAAGAAGTATATTAAACAATGAAAAGAGGGCTAATTTATCAAGAAGACAATACTAAACATGTATGAGTGTAATAACAGAGCTCAAAATACACCAAGGAAACGTGACATCATTGAAAAGAAAATAAATAAATCCACAGTGTAGTTAGAGTTATGAATACTCCTTTCTTAGTAGTTGGTAGAAGAAGTAAACAAAAAGTCAGTTAAGAGTGTGAAAGACTTCAAGAACAATAAAAACCAACTTAACCTAACTGATATTTAGGATTCTTGTATTATACTCCAGTTGACATTCTTTTCAAGCATATGTGAAACTATTACAAAGATAAACCATATTCTGGACCATAAAGTAAGCCTCAATATATTTCAGAGGATTGAAATCATAGAGGGCATTATGTCTGATTACAATGGAATTAAACTACAAATCAATAATGAATAATTATCTGGAAAATCCCCCAAATAATCAAAAGTAAAAGATGTCCTTTTAGTTAAAAAAACCTCAAGAGATGTTAGAGATATAATTAGAACAACAATTATGAAAAACCATCTTATCAAAATCTGTGAAGCACACCTAAAGCATTGCTTTAAAAGATAAAGATAACTATATAAACTGCCTATATTAGGAAGAAAGGCATGAAACCAATTACCAAAGGAGCTTAAAGAAAAACAAATTGAGCAACAAAATAAACAACATAGTATTGATTGTAACACAAAGTACAACTTAAATGTATGAGTCCATCCTGATATAAATAAATGATTGGCTAATATTAGAACAAAATAAAGAAAGAAAGAATAAAAATAGAGAATAAAGAATAAAAAGAGAGAAAAGTTTTCCTTAGAGTAGATTTCCAAATAATATATCTAGATAATTTTCTTTCCCAGGAGATAAGCTTAATCACCCATCCCACTCCCCACCTCACCTGAGTGTTGGCAGGACTAAGTGATTCACTTCCAAAGAGTAGAGTATGGAAAAGAAAAGTATAGTAACTTTGAAGTGAATAGACCTAGGAGATACACCTTAACACTACCTTACCTTACATGGTAAAAGGTAACATCATTGGTGATACCATGTTGATATTTTTGTATCCCTCTTATATTATATGATGAAGAGGGCACTTTCCCTCTGTGATCGTCTTCCCCAAAACCTATAACCCCTGTCTAAACATTAAAAAGATCATCAGAGAAATGCAAAGAAATCATCAGATATTTTTTACAAAATAAAAGACTGAACTGTCTTTAATAGAGTCAAGATCATGGAAAACAAGGGAAGACCAAGAAACTGTCACAGATCTGAGGAGACTAAATTATGACTAAATGCAACATGATATACTGGATTAGATCCTGGAAAAGAGAAATGACATTACTTGTGAAAATGGTGAAACCCAAAAAATGTTTGTTGTTTAGTTAGTAGTAATGAACTAGTGTTGATCTCAAGTTTTGGCAAATGTACCACAATGATATAAGATCTTAACATTAGGGGAAGCTGAAGCAAGAGTGTAGAGGAAGAGTCTGCACTGTCCTTGCAACTTTTCTGTAAATCTAAAATTATTCCCAAAAAAAGTTTATTTTTAAAAAGAAAGCTATTGGGGTATATTAATATTATCAGGGATAATAAGCTCATTTCTCTTTTATAAAGGAGACATTTGATCCATTTGATAACAATCCTAATTGTTCTTGCACTTAATAATAGAGTTTAAAATACCTGGAGTAAAACTTGTTAAAACTGCAAAAAGAAACAGACAAATTCATAATTTTATTCAAATATTGAACAATTCTAGCTTAATAATTGATAGAACAAGTAGATTAAAAAATCGATCAGGATATAGAAGACCTGAATAACTATCAAACAAATTTACTAATGAATAAATCACTTTTGAGATTCTTAGACCAACACCTTGCACCTTGATGGGAAAACAGAAAAGGCTGAAGATGCAGACAGCTAACTTCTTATAGATAAGTTGGGAGAGTGCTGTTATGAGAGTTATGAGAATGTTATGGCATTTGACTTTACAATAACACCAGAGAGAATTTGATATAGTTCCCATGTAATTTAGGTTACAAAGGAGCCTAATATATCCAATTTATATCTAAAAAGTATTCAGGAAAGAGCATGGCTGAAGTGGCCTTACTAGTGGGGTAAAGTCCTGGAACAAGAGTGTGTGGCTTCATTTCTGAGGGCTAGAAGTGGACCCTGCAAATAGGGATCAGACTGAATTTTTTTTAAAAGAATCCCATCCAAGGGTGAGAGGTGACATCAGCAGAAAGAAGCTGAAAGTTACTACTGTGTATAGAATCAGAGGTGGAAATGGTCTGAATTAAGCAACCAGGTGAAAAACAAAGCCCAAGGTACACTGTACTTGGGGACTTTCCAGTGGGGAAATGTTTAGGAAAATTGTGAGCTCACCCTTGTTGGTTTCCAACCTCAAGAGTTCCCAGGTGAAATATAAAACCAGCTTGAGTAAACAAAGGGCAAGGAGAGACCAAAGAAAAAAGGCAAATCCCTCCAGATTGTCAGATGGCTGGTGTAATAAGCAAGGTAACTTATATACTAGGCTTGTCTTGGGTGGCCACAAGATGAATTGATCTCTGTACCCACCTGCCAGAATCCTGAGTTAATATAGAGGCCTTAAAATGGTTCAGTCACGTATTTAGTCCAGATGACCTCAACAAAACTTTACTTTCTTCAAGGCTTTGTCCTTGAAACAGCTCCAGCTATGGTAACAGTGGGCAGAATGTACATTCCAAGGACAGTGTAGAAGGTAAGGAGTCTCTGATTGCCTGGGTCCACCTAGCAGGTCAAGTGGTGGCCACGTCCTCTTGATAACCTCCTCTAGCAACCCCACAGGAGAAAGCATTAGCTTTAGATACCATCTATGCTCAGAGGGAGTCAACACCAGACCATAATAGAATCAATCAAGGAAATTGTTCTTGCTTCTTAGTTCTTCACTGATCCACCCATCTTTCCTCTAATCACAAAATTATTACTTTGGTCATTCATTTTACCCCTCTTGATACCAGAAATCAAGAAAAATTATACAAACTTTGAACAAAATGCAAATGCCACCACTGCCCACAAATTCAGCATTGAATTCCATGCTTCTTATGTTTACAAGAATAAAATAGATTTGATCAGCTTTGAAAAATATTACCTTTAACCTCTCTTCTTTTTAAAATTATTTATTTATTTTTGGCTGCGTTGGGTCTTTGTTGCTGTGTGCGGGCTTCTCTTGTGGAGCACGGGCTCTAGGCTTCAGTAGTTGTGGCACGTGGGCTTCAGTAGTTGTGGCTCAAGGGCTCTAGAACACAGGCTCAGTAGTTGTGGAGCACGGGCTTAGCTGTTCCGCAGCATGTGAGATCTTCCCAGACCAGGGATCGAACCTGTGTCCCCTGCATGGGCAGGCGGATTCTTAACCACTGTGACACCAGGGAAGTCCTGCCTTTAATCTCTTGAGAAATAAAAAATATGGTGAAAAAATGATGAAAATGCAAAATCAAGGAAGTATCCAAATCATCTTTCAGGACAAGAAGGAACAGATTTTGATGACTAGAAAAAAGTAAACCATGAAATTGATGAAACTTTAGCTGTGAGGAACTTCACTTGACATACATTACTTGCAAGGATAGTTCTGTTCTCTTCCATCAGATTCCAGGAGAGGGCAGAAGCTCCACGCAAGTGTCAGAGGTTTGTGGTTGCCTTGGACAAAGAAAGAGGCTGGTAGGTTGTTCAAATTACTTTCATACTTGCCTGGCCCTCAACAGCCACCTCTCTGCTTCCACACCCAGCTCATGGCAGAGAAAGAGTAACAAGGGTAGTGTGAGTGGTGAGGACCTAGCCCAGCTGGTAGAGTTTCTTCAAAAGGAGATTTGTGGGCCAGGCCAAAAGAAGTACATTCTGAGTAAAAACTGAAAGAGTAAGTTAAGAATGTAGCTTTGCCAAAAACAAATCATGATGCTCTTGGTTTTTCCTATACTGCCTTTAATGTAAATAAATAAATAAAACTAAAAAAATAAACGAAGCTAGAGGAGAACATTTGAATTATTTTCTATTTATTCAACAGAATATGAAATTACAAAATAGTTAACATAGGAAGAAGCAAACAATATACATACAACCAACAATTTTAAGATAAAAATATTCTAAGGTTATATCAAGTGTAATAAATTATAATAATGTTTAATATATTTTGTGTTTTGTTGATGTTTAAGGTGTTTTCCAGCTTTTAAAAAGTGTGTAATTTGGTTTTAATTTATTTTTTATTTTAAATATTCACTCATGCAGTTAATTTTGTCCATAATTTCTTATTAATTCTCTTAAAAAAGTTCCCCAAATTATATAATCTTATGGTCCCATGTATCTAGATTTTAATGGAAAGAAGGATGAATTGATAATACATGTAGGAAAAGAAGGATGAATATGATAATATATGTAGGAAAAAATAAGAGTCATTTGTTACTAGAACTATAAACATTAGTACCTAGCAAAAATAACACCCATATTTGGGTATTGCCCTTATGAAAGATCACCTATATGAAGAGGTGAAATTCATAAAATACTTGTATAATTAGGTAGCAAACTTGTTTAAGATGTGGCTCCATAGTTGAGGAACAGAATATATTTACAATAAACACACTTGGACATGATTATAATGAAAGCTAGCTGTTAGAATAGTTTTCCCACAACAATGCATTAGAAAATTTGAAAAAAGTTTATATATATATATATGTGTGTGTGTGTGTGTGTGTGTGTGTGTGTGTAAGAATATATATGTAAGAAGGGTGTATATATATATATATATATATATATATATATATACACACCCTTATGCATACATATATACATGTATATATGCATATCTGTTTGCTCTTACCTCAGGATCTCTGCTCTTGCTCTTCCTCTTTGCTCTGCTTTAAAATCTTTACAGTAAATCTTTGCATAGGTGGCCCCTTCATATTATTCAGGTGTCAATTCACTTCTTAGCTTTTCTTATTACACAATCTAAAGACAGTGTGTTTCACCCAAGTCATTCTTATCCTTCTTTCACTGCTTAATCTTGCTCTCAAAACTCCTCCTTATCTAAAAATACCTTTTTTTTCTTTTTTCTTATTTATTATCTATCTCTCATTCTCTATATATGGATGGTCTTACACAGACAGTAGCTACTTGTGATTATTCAATTTAAATATAAATTAAATAAAATTTAAAGTGTATTTCCTTGTCATATTACCCACATTAAGAAGAAATTTAAAGAAAAATGATACAGATGAACTTATTTGCAAAGCAGAAATAAAGACACAGACATAGAGAACAGACATATGGATACCAGGAGGAGGAAAGGGGGGGTGGGATGAATTGGCAGATTAGGACTGACATATATACACTACTATGTATAAAACAGATAACTAATGAGAACTTACTGTACAGCACAGGGAACTCTACTCATTGCTCTGTGGTGACCCAAATGGGAAGGAAATCCAAAAAAGAGGAGATATATGTATACATATAGCTGATCCACTTTACTGTACAGCAGAAACTAACACAACATTGTAAAGCAACTATACTCCAATAAAAACTAATAAAAAATAAAATAAAAGAAAAGAAGAAATGTAAGACTTTTCTACCTCAATATCTAAATGTGGCTAGTGGGTACCATATTGAACAGACTATTTCTATCATTGCAGAAAGTTCTATTGGAGAGTGCTGCTCTATCTCATGTTAGCTTGAAGAAATGAAATATTTCCAGTTATTTCACTGTCATATGTAGAGTCTAAAAGAGTTCCAGGCACACAGGAAGTATTCCATTAGTATTTGTTGAATAGATTGTTAAGTAAATCCAGCACATTTTAGCTTCCTCCAAGAACAAGAAACTGAACTATTTTGCAAATGAGCAAATAGCAAAAGAGCACAAGAACAGTTAAAGATATTAATAATATTGCAGATCATAGGTAAACATTTAAATTTCAGAGAATTAATCTCTCATTCTTTTACTCTCCTTCACTCTCTTTTTTCCCCTCAAACAAACATATGTAAGAAAACAGGAGGCAGTTATAGAAAATTTCTGTTTTATATTCCCTAAAAGATATAAGAAGATGCTTTATCCATAAAAATAGAGAAAGCAGTTATGGAGAAAAATCGATTTAAAATAAAGAGTAATTACATGTAAATGGAAAACTTGATTGGTAAATGCAGTCCTTGATTGAAGCAGTAAACAGTAGACTGATTAGTACAGAAAACAGGAACAAAAGTAGAACATGTTAGCTAGGACTCAAAAAAAATAACACAGGAAGTTAAACTTGAATAAGTGAAGAACATTTCTAGGAGTTTCTATCTATATATAAGAAGCAGACAGATGATAGAATGGAACAGAGGTGATAATTTAAAATGTAAAATACTAATAGAAAGAAACTATCTTGAAGGAATATATGAATCTTCAGATAGAGTCCTAGATAGAAATTAATTAAAGGAGATAAGTTATTTTTTAAAAAACTAAGTTTCAAAGAAAGATATAAAAAAATTCTAAAGCTTTGTGAGGAGGGAAGACTATTCCCTTCTTCCCTTCTAGGTTCTTTGGCTAGCCTAATAATTAAATTGACATAGACAGATTAAAAGGAGGAAAAAAAAACATATTTAATTTTGTACATACAGGAACCCCAAAGATATGAGGCTTTTGGACAGTCAGGCAATTGAGGTTTATATGCCATCCTGTTATGGAGAATGGTGTAGGGATCTGGGACTTTAAAGGAGAGGAAGGCATTTCACAGGAAGAGGTGAAGAGCAAATATTTTGTAAACAGATGTTTATCATGACATGAGGAGAAGTCTTTCTGATGTAAAAAATGTTATCTTTGGTAATAGCTCTTTTCCTGGCACAGGCTCCCTATCTAAATTTCTTCTAGCCAGTTTAGGGGGGAAATAATAAGCTCTTCCTGGGTCTACTGGGCCTTGATTGTCTTCTGCTCAAAATAATCCATAAGCTAAAGTGGCATATACTGTGGAGGCCTGACCTGAACTCCATCAGCTTACACCCCGAGTACTCTAACCGAACCCACCCAAAAAAAGACTTTTTATACAAAGAAATTTGAGACTTTTTGCCACAGTAAATGAGCAAATAGAGAGGATATTAAAGAGGTGAATGGTGAGAATTATGGAAAGAGATTCTATATGCACCCTATTACGTTTAATTTACAAGAACAATATAAAATGAGTTTTGGCCTCCACCCAATCTGAGGTTTCTAAATAAAGTGGGATCATCAATCAATGGCAGTAGCACAGATTCCAGTCTTACTAGAGCATTAGGGAATGGGTAGATATTTATGGAGCCGTGTCTCTGGTTTCTGTCTAATTTCTAATTGTTCAAGAAGTGTAAGGAAATTAAGTTCCTTGATCATTTTATCAAAAAGCAGCCTCCTGAATTTTTTTCAGAACTGGTTTTAATGTTTCTTTCCACTCAACTTTTGCATACAAATATTGGGCATATATAACAAGACTGATAGCTGCCATAGTCAATGGATTGTGGTATTAGACCCTATAGGTAGAGTATCAAATATTTAATTTATGAATTTCTATTATCTTATAACATTCTTGAACCTTCAGGGCATCTGGGTAGCAAGATCAATTGTTTTGTATCCCAATTAGACAGTAGACAAGAAAGAGATAAGGAGATAAATAAATCAAACAACAACAACAAAAAACAACAACAGAAATTTTCCTACCACCTCTTTTATCATCTTAAAAAAAACGTATTATTAATCTTCTTTAAGAAGGAGTCCAGAGGTAGGGTGATTAACTTGATGACTGAACTCTTTTATCATGGATCCAGGATCTTTCTGTCCTGCCTCTGTCAGCTTTGACCCCAGGCTACCCCCTCTTAAAGTACTAAAATTCCTGCTGCAGCTTCAGGCATCATTTGCTGACACAATAGCATTCACTGAGAAAAATGAGACTATTTTCCTGTGTGTGTCCCTTTTTATGAGGGACCTTCTCCAAAAGCACCCAGCAAGTGTCCTCTTTTATCTAATTGATGGCAATTGCTTCACTTTCTAATTGCTAAAGCTGTCATTAGCAAGGAGAATGCGATGGCTACGATTGACTTTAACCTCTGAGCTGGAAATAGAGTTACTCAAAGTCTGTAAAAGTCTGTGGTTCAGTTAAAAAGAAGGAAGAGGAAAGTCGGTGTTGAATAGACAACTAACAGTGCTGCTATACTATCCAAACCCTGAAACTAGTTTACAACAATAAATGGCATCTGTAGCAAAAGCTGCCTAGGTCAGTTTAGTGTCTTGCAAATCTATCGGATTTTTGCACAGTAACTGCTGGTATGGTCTCATCTCTGCCAGTTGGGTGTTGATAAACAATAGAGGGGTCATAGTTGTTTTGGCCTTCTCTGAGTATAACAACATATGGCAGCACCACAGGGCATGGAGGACAGGAAATTGCTATTTATAGCCTCTAGTACAGAAACAGATAGTATTGCCTGCAACTGGTAGGTCTCTGGAGCTGAGGTAGCTTCTGCTTTTCTGACAGATGAACCCACAAGGTGCAGAACCAACCCAAAGTTTCCATGAGACTTAGATCTAGTTACGCTCACTAGACGCAGTAGTAAAATCTGAAATTGAAATAGATAGATGGTTGGAGAGCAGAAGTTAATTTCTGTTCAAAGAGGATTGTACACCTAGCAAAACAATGGTTGAATTGTACAGGAGAGAAATTGGAGTGAAGATGTTTCTTGTTACAAGAACAAGTCAATTATTGACTAAAATATTATGTATGTACATGTGTTTATATATATCTGTGAGTTTGTGTATATGCATCTATGTTTGTATATGTATGTGCATGTATACTTATTCATATATCTTTTATATGAGTCAAAGAGCAGTTCAAGGTCATGTTGTCCCTCAGTTTGGTATCTCTAAACCCCAGCACAGTTCTGTAGCTGCAGGCCTGGTTAATAATACGCTCCAGTGTATAAAAAGCCAGCACATGTCTTCCTTTCGTGAGAGCATTTGCCTGGAGTCATCACATGCATCATTTTATATACACAGTACAAAGAAAAAATATACGATTTATTTGAAGACATTGTAAGCCGTAAGATTTTACATTTTAGTTAGAATTTTTTTGTTATGCCAAAACACTTTTTAAAAAATTAGTTGAATTTTGCAGTATAATATGAAATAACAGGTCTTATCAATTTAAAAGACAAAAGACTAAATTGTTGGGAAGTTCTGCTTGCCTTCAAAAACAATTCAAGTAATGTTGCACCTATCTGCCATTATAGAATAAAATGAAAGTTTAATTTTCAAAATTTCACTGTATTATGTTCCCTAATGTCTGTTAGGGAGAAAGAAATTTTTCTTTACCCTTCTAGGTTTTTCTGGCTGGACTAAAAATTAAATTATATGAGAGAGATTAACAGTAGAAAATCAAACTAAAATTTAATAACATGTATACATGGGGAAGACCCAGCAAGACTAAGTAACTTGCCAAAAGGGCTGAAGCCCTCACCTTAAATACCATCTTCAGCTAAAAACAAAAGAGGATGTTGGGCAGAGGGGTTGTATGTGGTGGTTTGGGACTTCAAAGGGAAAAAGGCAATTCCCATGGAGATGGAAAAGCAAATGCTTGGTAAATAAAGGCTTGCTGGGTCTTACAGAGACATTGGGACACAGAGTGGACTCTGATCCCTAGGCCATACCTAGAGTTTTCCCCAGCACACCTACCCCTTATTCTTTGCTGATATCCCTGGTGATAGCTTTATTCTGGGAACAGGGCCTCTATCTAAATTCTTTTAGCAGTTTGGGGTCAGGTCAAAGTTTCTTCCTCAGTCTTTTGGGTCGTGATTGTTTTCAGCTTAAAATAATCCTCATGCCAAAGAAATACTTTGGGGTGGCAAGTTTTACTCCCCTACATAACCAGCAATAATAAAAGAGTAACTACGAGGGTCAGAAAATGTGCTTTTGATTTCTATCCACTGTATCTTTTTTCTGTTTTGCATGCATAAAAGTAAAATAGCTAGATGCTATGTTTGATCCTTTACCCTTAGATCCTTTATACACTTTGCAAAGGTATTGTGAAAACAAGAAGTTGTTTGGGAATGACTTGGGACCTTTAATTATTATCATGAGAAGAAAATATAAAATGATTATTCTGAATCATTTATTTATATTCCAGTAACAAACACTGAAAAGAGTAAAAAGATGGCAATATACAAAAAAATGGTACACTGTTTAGTATATACACACTAAATAAAAAGAAGTCATTTGGCAAAAGTATCATTGAATTAACTGAGGCTTTAATCACTATTAGTTTCTCATAGATGAAAAAATATTAAAAATGCATCAAACAGAACATTTAAGAGAAATAAAAAGAGAAATTCATCTGAAATTATACAAATAACTTTAATATAATACATGCTTAATATATTATGTATATTGTGTTATATTTAAAATTACAATAATTTGGGTGTCTTGTGTAGCAAACACAATTTGAATTATAATCTCTAAGGAATAAAACAACTAAGAATATTGTGTAAAATAAATTGAACAAATATTTGTTTGGCCCATTTATCATGTTAGTTTACACAAACTATTTATATTTTATAAGAACTGCTAAATACTAAATATCAGTATTGCTAGGTATTCTGTGTTGAAATAGTCATATGCTCTATATTTTTATTATGCTCTATAAATTTGTTTTAAAAATCACATACTGATTATACTGAACTTTTCAACTGCAGAAGAGTGTACAGATGTAATGACACTGAGTTATGATATATAATAAGCCAGAATAATGGGGAAAAGTCTTGTTATTAATGTAGGTTTCTAAAAATGTGCTTAATGTAACAATTTTTAACTGTGAGTTTCCAAATTAGCAAAATATTATTAGAATGATTTTCATGCCATCTCAACATTTTTAACTTTAATGATAAGTCAACACATATTTGTTAAATAACTGTATTCAAAAACTAAAATTTGAATGTGTAAGCAGTATAATTTGTGGGACAAAATTGTTAAAAGTGCATCTATACAATTCATTCACTCTTTTTATCTGGAAGAGTGAGAATAGTGCTCCAGGGAAAGAAAGAATTCGGGAGACCAGTCTTGTCTTTTTAAAGACATGCTAATGGCTGACCATCTAGAAAAAAAAAAAAATCTGGCAGAAAAATGCTCATCAATGGACTACTTACAGCATATAGGATTACTTACGGTAAAAATATTCGGGATCTATGGTTTATGATAAATGGCTCCCTGGAAAATGTCACACAAATTATGTAAAAGTCTAAGTATAAAATGACATTTATATTTAGATTCATTCATGTGAATGAGGTGACTACACATCTCTCTTAAAAACATGAGCCTAGTCCTAATGCATCTGATGTGAAAGAATAGAACCTGGAAACCCATCTGAGGATCTGGACTTCTCCTTGCGTCTTGATTTTATTAGCGGTCTTGGTAAGAGCTCTGATTGTCATCAGGATTTCTCTGTCCTTTGTGGTATCTTACTTTGATCTCAGGCATTTATTGTGTAGTTTGGGTTGAAAAGAACAAAATATGTATGCAACATTAATATACCACTATCTGAAAATAGTTGGTCTGCTCAAATATCATTTGTTTAAATTCCAAACTGTGGTTCTAAAATTTTTGATTTTAACTTAACATCATATGTAAATTAGACAACACAGTATTGTGGATAAAGTGAAGATTGTGGTATCAGACAGGTTGAATTCAAATTTAGCTTTGTCACTTAAAAGGAAGTCATCCACTTTGGCTTCACTTTTCATTTTGGTAAAATGGAAATATATCAGAATCTCATGTATTTGTTCTAAGATTTTTATAGCATGTCATATGTAAAGCACATAAAATAATGTTATAAATATTATTCGATTTTAATTTATCTAAGAATGTTATCTATCAGAATAACCTGAATTTTTTTGCTTTTCGTGATTATTTCATGAATATTAGATAAGAAAGCTTGCTTTTCAAAACATTTGCATATATATTTATGTGTAATATATACTCAATTTTTTGTGCAACCATTAATTTCGCATCAATTCTTTGTGTGATAGAGTAAGAATTCAAATACAGAGTTTGTTTTTTTCTTTATACCTACATTTGTATTTGTTATGTTTTCGTGCTATTTTAAGTGCACATTTATTAGGGACCATAGAAAGTTAAGGGTATACAAGAAGTCATGTTTCCCTTCTCTTTCATAGTGTAGATTTTTTGCTAAAAAGCAGATGCCCATCCAAGAAATACATTTTCCAGAACTTTTGGCATGTGAGAGGAGCCATGTAACTAATTATTACTAATGGAAAGGAGGCAGAGCCCCTCCTCATAGGGGCAGAGACCCTCTGTCCCCTCAGAGCCATAGTTGTAAAGATGATATGCCTTTCCCACTGTCTTTTGCTATGGACTGACTAGAAGCGGAAAACTCCAATGCCCTTTCATGTTACAGATCTGCAAAATGGGAGAAATCAGGTACCCAGTATCACAGCATGGAATGCCGAACACCAAACCCTTGCAGTGAACAGCGGAAAACTCCAATGCCCTTTCATGTTACAGATCTGCAAAATGGGAGAAATCAGGTACCCAGTATCACAGCATGGAATGCCGAACACCAAACCCTTGCAGTGAACCATTACACGTGGTTAGAATCAACTTTATCTTTCTCCTATTGTGTTATTCTGTGGTATCACATCTGTTTTTATTCTGATAAGCCTCTGACGTTTGCTAGGTTATCTGTTATAGCAGTTTGCATCATAGACAGTGGTACATACTGAAACTCTATTAGAGTGAAGTAAGACTCTTTGTCTCTTCCAAATGAATTTGCATTTGCTGTGGTGGCCATACAAATGCATCATACAGCTGGGATTGGATTTGAAGGATGCTTGAAAAAGGGATTCAGAAAGTAAGGCCAGATGAGTCAAAAACACACTGTGAATAACTTGGCTTATTGGAGGGACTCCTCTTTGCTTTATTTACCAAGAGTGTTAAGTGGACATGGACCTTTTCCCACAGATCCAGCATTACCACCAATCTACCAAGCTCGATATATTCTTTTGCATTTTCAGGGACATCCAATCTCAATATCTAAGTTTTATGTCCAATCACATGTGTAGATTTAGACCACTCAAATCAGAGATAAGAAGACCATTGAGCCATCATAATAATACCTCTTCTGTTCATATCCAGCACTTTGCTAGAGAGATTTACCCATAAAGGAAACAAGTTCTTTGTCTCAATTCCACTTCTGCAATTAACCAGTACATCCACAGTATGGAAAAAATGGCCCCCATAGATAAAAATTGACTGAAAGAAAAGCTATACACATTGTTCAGATAGTCAGTGTTTACTTATCTAAAGACATAGAAGAAAGTCCGCCCCAGTGGTAAACCAGCAATCATGTAGTTGATGATGATAATTTTTTGATTAATGAGGGTCATATTTCAACATTTGCAAGCATAGCTGTCTTTCCTATGTGGGAACAGTAATGCATGAAACTTGTTTGGGACACCTATAGGAGTCCACTAAAGAACCCGTAAGAATATCTCATAGGATGACAACAGGCATTCAAAAGCTAAGAGGAATCAACACACAGCATAATATAAGTAAAAGGCCTTGCATCCTCTCCTCCCATCTTTCTTCCTTAAGTATTTCTGTAAAACAAGAAATTTGAGTAAGGGAAGAAGATAGGAAGGATGGAGTGAGAGAGTACTAGAGCCCCTAGTAAGTAAGGGAGGGTATGGAGCCAGAGGAATGAGAGAACAGACATCAACTCACTGCTTCACTGCTGGTCTTCAGAATTCTCCAGGTGGCTTAAACTGCTGCTGCCGCTGGTAGTGTGGTCATTGAAATGGATTACAGATTAATACTGTGATTTGAAGTTTTCACATTCAGTTTTGGGAATTAAAATGAGACTGCTCATACCTGAAAGTATATGGGCTCTGTTTCAAAAGTCTACCATGTTCATGGTAGAAAGATGTGACAAGAAAAAGGAAAGGGTATACTATGAACACAAATTGAAATCATTTTCTGTTTGAGATCCGTTAAGTACAGTCCATTAAATAAACCAGTAAAAAGTATTTTTTCTTTATGTACATTGTTTAGTAATATCTTTTGCTCACTTATTTGTTGCGATTTCCATGCATGAAATACAAAACAAAACAAAATGATCCACTAATTCTATATGAAGTAGTTAAAATAGTTTAGACATTGCAGAAATACACAAATATTTATATTTGTTAAGCTCTTAAAGAGCCCAGGATATTAAGGAAATGCAACAAAATAAAACTTTCCATCTACATGTACTGTAACATGTAAAAATTAAATACAAGTTTCATTAGGTTTGTGTAAGAATTTGAAGATTCTTTTCATTATTTTAAAAGATTTACAATTTTCTATTCTCTTTTTTAATAAAATTGCTTAAATTAGCTAAAAATTAAAGGTACTTCACTTTTAGAAGAGTTATATAGTACTATGAAATATCTAACTGAATATAAAATTGCTTTATTTCACACTTCCTGAAGGACAATTCAAGTATTAAGCATCACATTGATAAAACTTGAATTTGATACTTTTTAATATACTTTAAGTTTCTTGATTCCTAAAGGAATATATATTTGACAGATTTTCTGCAAGAAAGTAGAGAAAGTAACTGATTTAAAGTACTACTTGGACAGAACTATCTATATTATCCCAACATATTTTGACATTCTTTAGCTCACTACTTCTGAGTGACATCAGGCTCTTAGGAATCAGTACAAATGGGGTGAGAAATCATTACTCTCTAAGAATGTCCTGTCTTTGCAAACTGAAAGTATATATTATAAGGAAACATTTCACTGCTGCACTTAAAACAAGTGAAATACAGTTAATTGATACATGGTAGGTGTTTTGAGAAGTCAGTGATCATAACTGTTTTGTACATTCTTATTTAAAATAATTTCTAAGTTAAATGGTATATATATATTCACATATATATTATTAAATATCCCAAATGCTGGCAAACCATTTTGTTGCAAATTTGCATGTTATAGTTAATGACAATTCTTGTTTTTAAAAATGGATTCATTTCAATAGCACCATCTAAATACTGCCTGAGGGAATTAAGAAGGAAATGAATTACACAGGTCCACTTTGTGCCTGGAAATAGACCAGAAATTTCTGAATAAAATTCAGAGGCTATACAGTCTCATGGACTAAGTTATTGACCTAAATGGTAAAACTCTCTATCTAGTTTTACGTACTTGTTGCACTGGGATCACCCTTCAGGCCTACAAAAAAATAATGTTTCACTGGTGAACTCAACTTTATCTGATTATCATTCCTATTCATTAAAAAGTATGTACAGGGGGGACCTTGAAGATGGCGGAAGAGTAAGACGCGGAGATCGCCTTCCTCCCCACGGATACACCAGAAATACATCCACACGTGGAACAACTCCTACAGAACTCCTACTGAAGGCTGGCAGAAGACCTCAGACCTCCCAAAAGGCAAGAAACTCCCCACGTAACTGGGTAGGGCAAAAGAAAAAACAGAGACAAAAGAATAAGGACGGCACCTGCACCAGTGGGAGGGAGCTGTGAAGGAGGAAAAGTTTCCACACACTAGGAAGCCCCTCCGCGGGCGGAGACTGCGGGAGGCGGAGGGGGGAGTTTCGGGACCGCGGAGTAGTGCACAGCGACGGGTGCGGAGGGCAAAGCGGGGAGATTCCTGCACAGACGATCGGTGCTGACCGGCACTCACCAGCCCGAGTGGCTTGTCTGCTCACCCGCCGGGGCGGGCGGGGCTGCGAGCTGAGGCTCGGGTTTTGGTTTTGGACGGAGCTCAGGGAGAGGACTGGGGTTGGCGGCTTGAACATAGCCTGAAGGGGTTAGTGCACCACGACTAGCCGGGAGGGAGTTCGGGGAAAAGCCTGCACCGGCCGAAGAGGCAAGAGACTTTTTCTTCCCTCTTTGTTTCCTGGTGCGCGAGGAGAGGGGTTTAAGAGCGCTGCTTAAAGGAACTCCAGAGACGGGCGCGAGCCGCGGCTAAAAGCGCGAACCCCAGAGACGGGCGCGAGCCGCGGCTGAGGGCGCGAGCCCCCGAGACGGGCGCGAGCCGCGGCTGAAAGCGCAAACCCCAGAGACGGGCGCGAGCCGCGGCTAAAACCGCGGACCCCAGAGACGGGCGGGAGACGCTAAGGCTGCTGCTGCCGCCACCAAGGGGCCTGTGTGCGAGCACAGGTCACTCTCCACACCCCTCTTCCGCGGAGCCTGTGCAGCCCGCCACTGCCAGGTTCCCGGGATCCAGGGACAACTTCCCCGGGAGTACGCACGGCGGGTCTCAGGCTGGTGCAACATCACGCCGGCCTCTGCCGCAACGTCACGCTGCCTCTGCAGCCGCAGGCCCGCCCCGCACGCAGTGCCCCTCCTTCCCCCATCCCCCAACCCCCGGCCTGAGTGAGCCGGAGGCCCCGAATCAGCGGCTCCTTTAACCCCGTCCTGTCTGAGCGAAAAAACAGACGCCCTCCAGCGACCTACACGCAGAGGCAGGGCCAAATCCAAAGCTGAGCTCCTGTGAGCTGTGAGAACAAAGAAGAGAAAGGGAAATCTCTCCCAGCAGCCACAGAAGCAGCGGATTAAAGCTCCACAATCAACTTGATATACCCTGCATCTGTGGAATACCTGAATAGACAAGGAATGATCCCAAATTGAAGAGGTGGAATTTAGGAGCGAGATCTATGATTTTTTTCCCTTTTCCTCTTTTTGTGAATGTGTACGTGTATGCTTCTGTGTGAGATCCTGTCTGTATACTCTTGCTTCCACCATTTGTCCTAGGGCTCTATCCGTCCATGACTTTTTTTTAAAAATTCTTTTTCTTAATAATTAAGTTTAATTGTAATAACTTTATTATACTTTACCTTCGTTCTTTCTTTCTTTCCTTCCTTCCTTCCCTCCTTTAGACAACGAATCACCCCAAATTGAGGAGGTGGTCTCAGGGAGCAGGATTCATGATTTATCCCCCTTTACCTCTTTTTGTGAAGGTGTATGTGTATGCTTCTGTGTAAGATTTTCTCTGTATAGCTTTGCTTCCAACATTTGTCCTAAGGTTCTATCCGTCCCTTTTTTTTTTTTTTTCTAAATATTTTTTAATTCAATAACTATATTATACTTTATTTTATTTTACTGTATCATCTTTCTTTCTGTCTTTTTTCCTTCTTTCCCTCCTTCCTTCCTTCCTCCCTCCCTCCCTCCCTCCCTCCTTTCTTTCCTTCTTTGCTTCTTTCTTCCTTCCTTCCTTTCCTCCTTTCCTTCTTTCTTTACTCATACTTCTACTACTTCTCCCTACTTTTTCTCCCTTTTATTCTGAGCTGTGTGGATGAAAGGCTCTTGGTGCTCCAGCCAGGAGTCAGGGCTCTGCCTCTGAGGTAGGAGAGCCAACTTCAGGACACTGGTCAACAAGAGACCTCCCAGCTCCACATAATATTAAACGGTGGAAATCTCCCAGAGACCTCCATCTTAACACCAGCACCCAGCTTCACTCAACGACCAGCAAGCCACAGTGCTGGACAACCTATGCCAAACAACTAGCAAAACAGGAACACAACCCCACCCATTAGCAGAGAGGCTGCCTAAAATCATAATAAGGCCACAGACACCCCAAAACACACCACCAGACGTGAACCTGCCCACTAGAGAGACAAGATCCAGCCTCATCCAGCACAACACAGGCACTAGTCCCCTCCACCAGGAAGCCTACACAACCCACTGAAACAACCTTAGCCACTGGAGACAGACATCAAAAACAACGGGAACTACGAAAGTGCAGCCTGCAAAAAGGAGACCCCAAACACAGTAAGATAAGCAAAATGAGAAGACAGAAAAACACACAGCAGATGAAGGAGCAAGATAAAAACCCACCAGACCTAACAAATGAAGAGGAAATAGGCAATCTACCGGAAAAAGAATTCAGAATAATGATAGTAAGGATGATCCGAAATCTTGGAAGTAGAATGGACAAAATGCAAGAAACAGTTAACAAGGACCTACAAGAACTAAAGATGAAACAAGCAACGATGAACAATGCAATAAATGAAATTAAAATCACTCTAGATAGGATCAATAGCAGAATAACTGAGGCAGAAGAACGGATAAGTGACCTGGAAGATAAAGTAGTGGAAATAACTACTGCAGAGCAGAATAAAGAAAAAAGAATGAAAAGAACTGAGGACAGTCTCAGAGACCTCTGGGACAACATGAAACGCACCAACATTCGAATTATAGGGGTTCCAGAAGAAGAAGAAAGAAAGAAAGGGACTGAGAAAATATTTGAAGAGATTATAGTTGAAAACTTCCCTAATATGGGAAAGGAAATAGTTAATCAAGTCCAGGAAGCACAGAGGGTCCCATACAGGATAAATACAAGGAGAAACACGCCAAGACACATATTAATCAAACTGTCAAAAATTAAATACAAAGAAAGCATATTAAAAGCAGCAAGGGAAAAACAACAAATAACACACAAGGGAATCCCCATAAGGTTAACAGCTGATCTCTCAGCAGAAACCCTACAAGCCAGAAGGGAGTGGCAGGACATACTGAAAGTGCTGAAGGCGAATAGCCTGCAACCAAGACTACTCTACCCAGCAAGGATCTCATTCACATTTGATGGAGAAATTAAAACCTTTACGGACAAGCAAAAGCTGAGAGAGTTCAGCACCACCAAACCAGCTTTACAACAAATGCTAAAGGAACTTCTCTAGACACGAAACACAAGAGAAGGAAAAGACCTATAGTAGCGAACCCAAAACAATATATAAAATGGAAATAGGAACATACATATCGATAATTACCTTAAATGTAAATGGACTAAATGCTCCCACCAAAAGACACAGATTGGCTGAATGGATACAAAAACAAGACCCTTATATATGCTGTCGACAAGAGACCCACTTCAGAACTAGAGACACATACAGACTGAAAGTAAGGGGATGGAAAAAGATATTCCATGCAAATGGAAACCAAAAGAAAGCTGGAGTAGCAATTCTCATATCAGACAAAATAGACTTTAAAATAAGGACTATTAAAAGGGACAAAGAAGGACACTACATAATGATCAAGGGATCGATCCAAGAAGAAGATATAACAATTGTAAATATTTATGCACCCAACATAGGAGCACCTCAATACATAAGGCAAATACTAACAACCATAAAAGGGGAGATCAACAGTAACACATTCATAGTAGGGGACTTTAACACCCCACTTTCACCCATGGACAGATCATCCAAAATGAAAATAAATAAGGAAACACAAGCTTTAAATGATACATTAAACAAGATGGACTTAATTGATATTTATAGGACACTCCATCCAAAAACAACAGAATACACATTTTTCTCAAGTGCTCATGGAACATTCTCCAGGATAGATCATATCTTGGGTCACAAATCAAGCCTTGGTAAATTTAAGAAAACTGAAATTGTATCAAGTATCTTTTCCGACCACAACGCCATGAGACTAGATAGCAATTACAGGAAAAGATCTTTAAAAAATACAAACACATGGAGGCTAAACAATACACTACTTAATAATGAAGTGATCACTGAAGAAATCAAAGAGGAAATAAAAAAATACCTAGAAACAAATGACAATGGAGACACAACGACCCAAAACCTATGGGATGCAGCAAAAGCAGTTCTAAGGGGGAAGTTTATAACAATACAAGCCCACCTTAAGAAGCAGGAAACATCTCGAATAAACAACCTAACCTTGCACCTCAAGCAATTAGAGAAAGAAGAACAAAAAAACCCCAAAGCTAGCAGAAGGAAAGAAATCATAAAAATCAGATCAGAAATAAATGAAAAAGAAATGAAGGAAACAATAGCAAAGATCAATAAAACTAAAAGCTGGTTCTTTGAGAAGATAAACAAAATAGATAAACCACTAGCCAGACTCATCAAGAAAAAAAGGGAGAAGACTCAAATCAATAGAATTAGAAATGAAAAAGGAGAAGTAACAACTGACACTGCAGAAATAAAAAAAATCATGAGAGATTACTACAAGCAACTCTATGCCAATAAAATGGACAATCTGGAAGAATTGGACAAATTCTTAGAAATGCACAACCTGCCAAGACTGAATCAGGAAGAAATAGAAAATATGAACAGATCAATCACAAGCACTGAAATTGAAACTGTGGTTAAAAACCTTCCAACAAACAAAAGCCCAGGACCAGATGGCTTCACAGGTGAATTCTATCAAACGTTTAGAGAAGAGCTAACACCTATCCTTCTCAAACTCTTCCAAAATATAGCAGAGGGAGGAACACTCCCAAATTCCTTCTACGAAGCCACCATCACCTTGATACCAAAACCAGACAAGGATGTCACAAAGAAAGAAAACTACAGGCCAATATCACTGATGAACATAGATGCAAAAATCCTCAACAAAATACTAGCAAACAGAATCCAACAGCACATTAAAAGGATCATACACCATGATCAAGTGGGGTTTATTCCAGGAATGCAAGGATTCTTCAATATACGCAAATCTATCAATGTGATAAACCATATTAGCAAATTGAAGGAGAAAAACCATATGATCATCTCAATAGATGCAGAGAAAGCTTTCGACAAAATTCAACACCCATTTATGATAAAAACCCTCCAGAAAGTAGGCATAGAGGGAACTTTCCTAAACATAATAAAAGCCATATATGACAAGCCCACAGCAAACATCATCCTCAATGGTGAAAAACTGAAAGCATTTCCACTAAGATCAGGAACAAGACAAGGTTGCCCACTCTCACCACAGCTTTTAGCCACAGCAATCAGAGAAGAAAAGGAAATAAAAGGAATCCAAATCGGAAAAGAAGAAGTAAAGCTGTCACTGTTTGCAGATGACATGATACTATACATAGAGAATCCTAAAGATGCTACCAGAAAACTACTAGAGCTAATCAATGAATTTGGTAAAGTAGCAGGATACAAAATTAATGCACAGAAATCTCTGGCATTCCTATATACTAATGATGAAAAATCTGAAAGTGAAATCAAGAAAACACTCCCATTTACCATTGCAACAAAAAGAATAAAATATCTAGGAATAAACCTACCTAAGGATACGAAAGACCTGTATGCAGAAAATTATAAGACACTGATGAAAGAAATTAAAGATGATACAAATAGATGGAGAGATATACCATGTTCTTGGATGGGAAGAATCAACATTGTGAAAATGACTCTACTACCCAAAGCAATCTACAGATTCAATGCAATCCCTATCAAACTACCACTGGCATTTTTCACAGAACTAGAACAAAAAATTTCGCAATTTGTATGGAAACACAAAAGACCCCGAATAGCCAAAGCAATCTTGAGAACGAGAAAAGGAGCTGGAGGAATAAGGCTCCCTGACTTCAGACTATATTACAAAGCAACAGTCATCAAGACAGTATGGTACTGGCACAAAAACAGAAAGATAGATCAGTGGAACAGGATAGAAAGCCCAGAGATAAACCCACGCACATATGGACACCTTATCTTTGATAAAGGAGGCAGGAATGTACAGTGGAGAAAGGACAGCCTCTTCAATAAATGGTGCTGGGAAAACTGGACAGGTACATGTAAAAGTATGAGATTAGATCACTCCCTAACACCATACACAAAAATAAGCTCAAAATGGATTAAAGACCTAAATGTAAGGCCAGAAACTATCAAACTCTTAGAAGAAAACATAGGAAGAACACTCTATGACATAAATCACAGCAAGATCCTTTCTGACCCACCTCCTAGAGTAATGGAAATAAAAACAAAAATAAACAAATGGGACCTAATGAAACTTCAAAGCTTTTGCACAGCAAAGGAAACCATAACCAAGACCAAAAGACAACCCTCAGAATGGGAGAAAACATTTGCAAATGAAGCAACTGACAAAGGATTAATCTCCAAAATTTACAAGCAGCTCATGCAGCTCAATAACAAAAAAACAAACAACCCCATCCAAAAATGGGCAGAAGACCTAAATAGACATTTCTCCAAAGAAGATATACAGAATGCCAACAAACACATGAAAGAATGCTCAACATCATTAATCATTAGAGAAATGCAAATCAAAACTACAATGAGATATCATCTCACACCAGTCAGAATGGCCATCATCAAAAAATCTAGAAACAATAAATGCTGGAGAGGGTGTGGAGAAAAGGGGACACTCTTGCACTGCTGGTGGGAATGTGAATTGGTTCAGCCACTGTGGAGAACAGTATGGAGGTTCCTTAAAAAACTACAGATAGAATTACCATATGACCCAGCAATCCCACTACTTGGAATATACCCTGAGAAAACCAAAATTCAAAGAGAGTCATGTACCAAAATGTTCATTGCAGCTCTATTTACAATAGCCAGGACATGGAAACAACCTAAGCGCCCATCATCAGATGAATGGATAAAGAAGATGTGGCACATATACACAATGGAATATTACTCAGCCTTAAAAAGAAATGAAATTGAGCTATTTGTAATGAGATGGATAGACCTAGAGTCTGTCATACAGAGTGAAGTAAGTCAGAAAGAAAAAGACAAATACCGTATGCTAACACATATATATGGAATTTAAGGGAAAAAAATGTCATGAAGAACCTAGGGGTAAGATAGGAATAAAGACGCAGACCTACTGGAGAACGGACTTGAGGGTATGGGGAGGGGGAGGGGTGAGTTTTGATAGGGCGAGAGAGAGTCATGGACATATACACACTAACAAACGTAGTAAGGTAGATAGCTGGGGGGAAGCAGCCGCAAGGCACAGGGATATTAGCTCGGTGCTTTGTGACAGCCTGGAAGGGTGGGATGGGGAGAGTGGGAGGGAGGGAGACGCAAGAGGGAAGACATATGGGAACATATGTATATGTATAGCTGATTCACTTTGTTATAAAGCAGAAACTAACACACCATTGTAAAGCAATTATACCCCAATAAAGATGTTTAAAAAAAAAAAAAAAAAAAAAGTATGTACATATTTGTCTCCCTTTCGAAAAAGTCAATGGAATTATGCTTTTTGTTCTGCTTTCATCATAAAATTAACTTTAGTATCTGTATCAGTTTAACAAAATCAACTTAGCTCAGATATTTAATATATCACTTCTCCAACTAATATATAACTATTAATCTCTGTCATGTTTCACAAATGTACTCCATTTACATAAATTAGAACACTATTGTAACTTCACTTTTACCAGGAAATCTTGCAAAAAAATTGAGACTTCATGATACGCAAATTCTATGATGTCCTTCTTATTCTTAATTTCATCAAATGCGCGTATCTTATTTTTCATTTTTTTAAGTGTTAAACCAAATTAATTATTACAGCATAGAAGATATCATTGGGGATCGTGAAGCATTATTTTGGGTGACATTATCAAATGTGAATTCTTCACCATGCTTTATTTGTAAGTACCATGAAGCAGAAAGGAAAATGAAAAGACATATCCTTCAACAAGTACAGAGCAAATAAAAAGTTATAATGTGTGCTAAGTTATGCTTAAAATACTCTTTTCTTCTTTTTTTTAGAAGATACTTTGAGTACCCCAAGAAAAATGATAAAATATAATAATGCTAGTTGTGGTCTTGTGTCTTAGTAAAGTGATCATAGAAGAGGTAGCATTCATGAGGAATCCAACTGGAAGGGAGAAATGAACTTCACTTAGAACAGTGCCTGTGGAAATGAATGGTTACTTGAAAGAATTGTACTTTTTTCAGGAATTGCAATTACTACCATGTTACTGGAGTTTAGTATGGAAACAGAATGGTGAGTGTGACAAAGATGAGGCATGCACAGAGGGTTATGAAGTAAACCTTCATTTTTAAAACCATTAACAAATAGACTAAACCTTTGTTTGAGTTGCAAACTGTGGTGTATCTAATTTACAATTTTTTAAGTCTTGCTTTACCTTATATTGATCCCTTAGGGAGGCTCCATGGCCAAATGACCAAACTAAAACTTTCAGCACCATTTGGATAGGTGAATTGCCAGGAACAGTCTAAAACTGAAAGCTGACATAAAGCAGAAGCTATTTCTGTTGAAATTTGTTTTGTGTAGTCCTTATGTGGCACTACATAATATCAGCACTAAATATTCCAACTTCCTCTCTAATATAATCACTTATGTTAGAATATTCTCTCTGATTATTGCCCAGTTTAGCTTATTATATGTCCATTCACATACTGTGCTTCCTTTTGAGAATAGAAGTTTCTGTGTCAGTCTTGTGTCCTGCATTTGCTATTTATTTTCCATCTTTTAAATTTCTGATCTGATTTCACAAACAGGCATATCAAAGGTTTTTATATTTCTATGCAAAGCATTTGTTACATCCACAAGTCCTTCACTATTCACTATTATTAAGTTAAATTTCTACATTGATATATGCATATTGGCTTTTCCCAAATATAGCCTATTTTGTGAAATGAGCTACAACTGAAACCATTTATTTCATTTCTCTATATCGGTGTTCTCAAACTTGAATGTGTATCAGAATGTCTGGAGGAACCTATTAAACATGCATCTGTTTAGGCCCACTTCCAGATACCCTGTTTTATTAGTTGTAGGATCAGGCCTAGGAATCTGTAACTTTATCAAGCACTTCAGGTGATTCTGTTACATGAGGTCAATAGCAGGCTATACTTTAAGAAATCTATAGATTTTAGGTAATGATGCTTCAGAAAGAAAAAAGGCGTAGGTTTATTTGGTTTGTTTTTAGAAATCATTATATAAGGTTGGCTAATTGTTAAATAATATAAATAAAATAATTCTCTATAAGACAATAGATTTTATATTTGGTAGTTTATAAGATACAAATTATAATGTTTTTTTAAGTGATAAGTAGCTCTTCCACAGTGCTCTGGGTGACAATACATATTTATGAATGAATAATGGTTGTATAAATGTGTTTGTACTGAGGGGAAAATTGAAAATAATTAGCTTTAATTAGAAGCTGAATTAGAAACTGGTCTGGGTAGGGGAATGAAAGTTTAAGCTATGTGTAGTTTTATTGTTGTTGTTGTTGTCGTTGCTGTTTTTGAACTCCTGAAACTCCCAGATGGAGAACTACTAAATGCATCTTATCATGGTTATTATTAGCATTGCTATTTTAGATGACATGACATATATGATAAGCTGAACTGTGATCCCAGAAACATGGATTCACTCTATATTTTTCTCTTCTAAAATTAACTGTGTTCATTTTATTAAAATGGCACAGAAATGGAGATTTATCATATAATTATAAGGAAACTGTAAGACACAGATCGCTGTTTTAGAACAAGAATTTACTTGTTTTACAGTTTAAGATCCTCTGACTATCTCCTGCTGATTGCTCACATTATTAACTGCATTTTTCCTGTGGCGGGTTTTGTATCCATCAGGGTTTAGGCAGAAAAACAGACACAATTTTACATTTTTAAAAGAGTGAAAATGTAATACAGGCAATTGATTACACAGTCTTGGAAAAGCTGAGCACACACTTGACATTAGTAAGAGCAGGAAGCCATTAAGCCAACCCTCTCCCCAGATGAAGAGCAAGGAGGACACAGTGCTCCTGGAGGCCAGGGCCTGGGTCTTGTGGGGAGGAAGGAACCAGGGTGCACTCCTCTCCACAACCAGACCCTGGAGAGACACTGCCTGGGCAAGAGAGGAGTGGGGAGAAAAGCCCTGGCTGTGCCTAGGTTCCACCCTCTCATCTTGCTAAATGCCTTTGTTGAAAGTAAACAGACAGTGTATGAGAAAGGGACCAGCTACCCTGAGAGGTAGAGCAGACGAAGGAGGACAAGAAGGTCCGGGATGTGCACAATGTCCCAGTGCGCTTACACTTTCCCTCTGCGCAGACGCCTCTAATTCTGCTCTAACTCTTCTGTAAAGAAAGGCTCATGTTTAGAATGACATAGAGGTACAGTTCTCTCCACCTTGAAGACAATATTTTTCTAAGAAATTAAAAAATAATAGTATATGAGCTGAGTACTTAATGTTCTTTCTCCTTAATGGCACAACGTTAAGCAGAATCATTAGATCACTTCAACAAGAAAGTCCAAGTGACCTAGTTATACTCACAAGATATTTCTGTTCTGTTGCCTACAGATAATAAGTAGATAAAATGATAGGTTTTCTTAAAGCCATTCAGAGAAGTTAAGGAATATGAAGTTTTCTTAAATTCTCTTTGGAACTCAGTGTAAAGGATAAACAAAGCTGGGCACTAGTTAAAGTAGCAAGGATATCTTACACTGATGGTGGGAATGTAAATTGGTGCAGCCACTATGGAAAACAGTATGGAGGTTCCTCAAAAAACTCAAAATAGAGTTACCATATGATCCAGCAATTCCACTCCTGGGCACATATCCAGAGAAAACTATAAGTCAAAAAGATACATGCACCCCAATATTCACTGCAGTGCTATTTACAATAGCCAAGACATGGAAGCAACTTAAATGTCCATTGACAGATGAATGGGTAAAGAAGATTTGGTATATATATACAACGATATATTACTAAGCCATAAAGAATGAAATAATGCCATTTGCAGCAACATGGATGGACCTAGAGATTATCATACTAAATGAAGTAAGTCAGACAGAGAAAGACAAATACCATATGATATCACTTATATGTGGAATCTAAGATATGACACAAATGAACTTATTTATGAAACAGACTCACATACATAGAAAATAAATCTATGGTTACCAAAAGGGCAAGGGGAGGGATAAATTAGGAGTTTGGGATTAGCAGATACAAACTACTATATATAAAATAGATAAAAAACTAGGTATAGCACAGGGAAGTATATTTAGTACCCTGTAATAAACCATAATGGAAAAGAATATGAAAAAGAATATGTGTATATATATGTATAACTGAATCGCTTTGCTATACACCAGAAACTAACATAACACTGTAAATCAACTATACTTCAATTAAAAAAAAAAGTAGTGAGGATAGATTTTATTCAATAAATTTACAACAGGGAACAGGGTCCAGCATGTACAAAAATCAATTTTGCTGAAACAAAAGGCTAGAGACTTTTTAAAGGCTGAAATGTGTGAAGGGAAAGGCACTGAGGTGTATTAAGGGAATTGATTCATGTAATAGACTAAACCATCTGGGTTTGTTATTTGGCACTCATCCAAAGAAGAGCACAAACTTCCTATCTTCAGGACAGGAGGCAGTCCTGTTAAGCTAGAGCAAGGCTTCCATTAATTCAGGCCTTTATCCTCCACAGGGACTGGGAGAGAGAGGGAGAGCTATCTCTCTGAATGTTCACATTTCAAAAAACTGTTCTCAAGTCCTTGGGGAAACAGTTACTGGTGGTAGATTTACATCTCAAAGGGCAGAGAAAGGATTTATAATTACTAGCTTTCTAAAGTAACTGCTCTAAGAAGGGGTTCAGAGGCTATCTGCCTATCACCAGATTTTGGCTATGACGAATGGTAAATCCTCCTGACAGGTATTTTAAGGAGACCTGGGGTCATTCTAAGGATATGAAAGAAATCTTGCTAGAGTTTGGTCACGTCTTTAGTGCAGTGATCTGGACGAATTTGAGAGATTTGCAGTTCTCACCAGCTCTTCGGTAATCACACTTGGATGGTTTTCAGTGGTTTTAAATTGCTCTGTAAGTTCTCTGCCCTCACACCCCTAGAATTTTGAGCTAATCTCCATCATAGTACTTATTAGATGGTTTAGTAATATGTATTTGGGATATCAAAATTTCCACCTATACAAAGTAGACATTCAGAGAGTAGCATCTGTATTTTATTCACTTTTCTAATCTCACTGTTTAGCATGGGAGCAAGTATAAACAATAAATTTTAAACTGTATTAAGACTTATTGCATGCACCAAGCACTCTGATAAGTATGGCTGTTGTCTCATATTACTTAATCTTCCCAGTGGTCTTATTCAGGAAGGGCCAGGGTTTTTCAAGGATAGTTGGCATTGGAAAATGGAAAATGGAAAGTTAAAGAAAATCCACTTAAATTGAAAGCAACATTTCATATTTAATGTCAAAAATCTATTGGGAATTTATCTTGAAAATAAAAATAATTGCCAATGAAAATGTTTATTTTGCCTTTCATTTAATGAAAAGTTGGTTGTAATTGCCACTATGCTAATTCCCAGACTGAATAATATTTGGCACAATCTTTAGAGTAGTATACAACAAAACATGACATTCATTACCTCATTTTACTTTCACAGTATAATTACAAAAAAATTCCTGTAAGAAATGTTTAAGGGCTTTATCAATTTTGACAAACAAGAATGTATGTTTTCTTGAAACATACATGCTTGTATATTTTATAACTTTCTTTGTAGATTTTCTATTCTTCATTGCTATTTGTCCAACTCTGTCAGACCTTTATTTTCAATTACTATACTTTTTTTTTTTTTTTTTGCGGTACGCGGGCCTCTCACCGCTGTGGCCCCTCCCGTTGCGGAGCACAGGCTCCGGACGCGCAGGCCCAGCGGCCGTGGCCCACGGGCCCAGCCGCTCCGCGGCACGCGGGATCCTCCCGGACCGGGGCACGAACCCGCGTCCCCTGCATCGGCAGGCGGACTCTCAACCACTGCGCCACCAGGGAAGCCCAATTACTATACTTTTAATCCTAATGTTTCTGTAACAAAAATTTTATCAGAATTCATCACAAATTCCTATATATTAACTATTTTTCCTAATAACTCTATAATTGATTAATGTTATATTTCTATTTTATTAGATATTTTAGACATCTTCAGATCAGCAAGGGTCTGTTAGCTAAGTTGATCATATATCCTGGTTTGCCTGGGAGAGTCTTGGTTAATGTTCAGGGATAATTTTAATGGAGCACCCTTTCATCTCAAAAGTGTCATGACTTGGATCATTGATTGCATACTTACATTAATAATAGCCACCCTCAGAGAACACTTATTAAGCACAAGCATGTTTCTAATGGTCACATAAGTAAACCTGTATTACACTCACAACAACTCTGCAAGGTAAGTACTATTGGTATTTTCATTCTACAAGTAAAGATACTGAGACAGAGTTAGCTTAAGTATCCTGCCTAGATGATACAGTTAATACACATTTCACCTCTTATCTAAACCCAGGTGGTACAGCTCCAGGGCTAATGCTCTTAACCAAATTCATAATTTACTGTTCTCTTTGCCCCAAATGACATTTTATTGATAAGCATGTCTAAATGCTAATATAAACAGCAACACAAAAAGATGATCACAGTTCAAAAATATTTGTGGTTTATTTTCAAACTGGTAACATTGCTTTTCTATAAAAAGTATAATTTATAAAGAAACCTATATTATTACATTATTACTACAGATTATAAATTAGAGGCTCGGAGAAACTAAATCTCTTGCCTCATTCAGCAGGTGAGCCTGTAAATGAGCTGAAATAGGAGCCCAGGACACATGGCTTTAGAGCTGACTCCCTTTTACACTGGCTCTGCCTTAGTGCCCCAATATTGACAAGAGAAGTCTTCAGATGTTTTTTGCAACAATGAATAAATAAGTATTCAATACATTTAGGAAAGTTTTATAATTTATCTCCAAAAATATTATAGAAACTGTAGCTAGAAACTTGAGTACAAAATAAATATATGGTCATAAGTTGAAAATGATTTCTATGAAATAAATTTCAAACTGGATTAATGCTTAATGTGTTGTGATGGTGTGTTAAGACTTTATTTGAAACAAAGTTTTGCTACAAAAAAGGAAAGGTTAAAACTACTAATGTACTATTTAAAATTCCATGTACAAAAGAGGGCTATAATATATAAATTAGAATGTCACACACATACAAGTAGAAAAATAATGAAAAGATTTTACCTCTAATAAATAGTTAATTTGGTTTATAGATGGCATAATTCTGAAGATTAATTTTATACCAAAGAAAATTTGATAGATATTTTATTTCCTATACAGTGATAAAAGGTCAAACATATTTAGAATTATTTTCATTTTTATGAATTATTCTGATCTATTCAAAGAGTATCTAAGACTCAGATAAAAATATCTTTGTTTTAAAATCATGTGTTATTGATCTTTGTAAAGATTTATAGCTTTTTGAAAATAACTTTTTTGTATTTTTAAAAAACAATCATGCATCCAATAAAATAACATAGAACTTGGTGCAAAATCCACAGTGTTAATGGCATGGTTTAAGAAATAGTATTTATTGAGAGTGCTTACAAGGCACAGGTAAGAAAGAAAGGACCAGATCCTGCAATCCTTCCATCAGCTTGCAAGGTACCTGCCGTGACCAGGTCCTATCAAACATTCAGGGGGCCTGTGCACCACACAAGAGACCACCATGCTGTTTCTTTCATTTTACATTAAAGTGTGAAAATACTTTTTTACTTGAAGAACTATTTGAGAACCATGCCATTTAGTTTAGATATATGCTATTTGAATGACCTAGTGCTTAAAGTTCCTGAAGAAATTGGGGTCTTTGGTAAATTGCTGTGCCCTCCTATAGGGGTGAGGAAGCCACCCTGACCCAAGGGAGGCTGAGTTCACTCACAGACCCCTTCAGCTGGGAGAGAGGACACTGTTCCCATTTAGCACAGGGAATTCAGACTGAGCAAATGGGGCCACTTCTGGACAAGTTTATTCATTAGGCAACATAAACATTGGTGAGCCTAGTAAAAGAGAATCTCTGGAAATATTACCTAAACATCAATAAATGCTTCCATTTAATCAGACATTCAGACTCTTCCAGCGTGTGTGTGTGTGTGTGTGTGTGTGTGTGTGTGTGTGTGTGTGTGCCTTTTCTTATCAGGGTTACCATGAGTGATATGAAAGTGGAATAAGCAAAATTCAGAAAAGCTTGCAATTTTGCTATAAGATGGAACCAATTTAAAAAGAGGTGCATTTTATTTATTTTCCTAGTGATATGCTAAAGCTTCACAGGTACCCTTTGGCCCCCCCAAAATTTCTCTATGTTGAATGAAGCACCAATTAAGCCTGAGCTGATAAATCCATTGTTCTATTTTCTAGTTTCAAAATAGCTTTATGAAATATGTGAGGATTAAATGTTTCTGTAAGAAATCAATGTTTCTATGTGTTTGTTGTCCTAGAAATATTTAGGTAGGCATTTTATCACTATTTTAATAAAAATCCAGGAATATTTAAAAAATTATAGTGACAACAATAATTTATGGGTGTGTTTAAGAACAAGTGCATATGGTACAAAAGATCAAAATAAGATTCAGAGAGTTTATGGGAGAATTGTCCTTGACTAAAGAATTGCATACCTGATTATTTTACTTGAGCTGTGATACCTCTGACCCAAAAATGTGTTTTGAGAAAACGTATCAAATTTATTAGGAAGAGAAAACGTTTAAAACATGTTGAATTAAATATTCCTGTTTTACAAAGTAAATTTTTTAAGACATTGCTAATATTTTAGCTTGTGTAAAAAGTTGTAATATAAATCTTTTCTGCCAAACATACAGAATTTGTTTCTTACTTCAACAAATTTAATCTATACATAAATTGAGGTAACTTTCAGTTTCTATAAATGAAATTTAGCTAAATAAAATCAGGGATGCTTAGTAAGGTGGCATTTTTATTTAGTCCTGTGTTGCTGAAAAAGTCTGTCGTTGCTGGTGCAGCTACACATACGTATCTCAACGTGCTAGACAATAATTACCTAGTCTATCCTCTAATTATTTGGGGAAATACTTGTAATGTTCTGAGAAAAATTAGTGCATCAATTTACAGTATCAATAAAGAGGCAGACTATTGCTTTTTAAAAGCTCACAAAACGCACATATGTCTTTTAGCAGCAAAATGCAATTACGACAAATTTTTATCATTATATCAGAGCATTGTAAAATTTCATGAATGAGAATTATCAGAGCACTCTTCGGGATACCTTGGCAGAATTAATGCCAGAGTGATCAATTTAACTGGTTGTACAATTACTAACAGAAAATCAAAACAGTAAAATGCATGTGCTTTTTGATACTGAGATGATGTTTCGCTCCTTCAAAATGCTACCATGCAGGGCTTCCCTGATGGCGCAGTGGTTGAGAGTCCACCTGCCGGTGCAGGGGACGCGGGTTAGTGCCCTGGTCCGAGAGGATCCCACATGCCGCGGAGCGGCTGGGCCCGTGAGCCGTGGCTCCTGGGCCTGCACGTCCGGAGCCTGGGCTCCGCAGCGGGAACGGCCCCAACGGTGAGAGGCCCGCGTACCGCAAAAAAAGAAAAAAAAAAATGCTACCATGCAAACCAATTGAAAGTAATGTTAATTTAACTGATATATCATAAAATTTACATCCTATTTAAATTTTGTTTTGAACGTAAGATGTGGAAGATTTCTGTGAGTAAGAAATCTAAGTACTGGTAAAATATAATTAGCATTAGAAGTTTTAATGTTTTACAAAATTGTAAAGTGAAGAATGATCTATATCAGTAACCAAGGACCTTCACTTTACAGGTCTGTAGAAGGAAAGCCAGCCAGTGGCTTACCCATAATATGTTAAGGAGTTACCAAGTCTTCTCTTAATAATCTTTTTTGTTTTAGTACTATAACTCCAGATTGTTTGATAGTAGTAATTTGAAACAACTGCTTTAAAAATAAAATCAAAACAGTCTGTAGTGCTCAAAATAAATGCTAAATTTAGTTCATAGGAAACCTTTAGCACTGTAAAAAATACACAGAAAATCATATGGTCCAATCTTGTAATGTTTTTTAAAATCCCATTATGGCTTCTTTAATATACATTTTAAAACTGGGTTTATTAGACAGCTAATACCTTAGCTGATCACATCCGAGTAAAAAACCCTACTCCAAATTACCCCATAATATAGCAGGAGCAACAGCAACAACGAATGTGACCAAGGAAAACAGAATTTCTTCAGACAAATTTTCAGGCTTTTCCTCACTAATTCTTCACCTCCATTTCCTCACTTGTCTCCTTGGTGCCCCCTTCTATATTACTAACTTGGGTTGTGTTGTTCTGATCTTCGGCTTTGGTGATATGTTCAGATGATATGTCCCTTTACCCAATGCCCTTGAACTCAGATGCCCACCGAATAATATCGCATTGTTTTTTTTAACACCAAGGGCGACACCTGCGTGCCAGAGTCAGGGGTCTGCTCCGGGTGGATGGAGGGTGGGGATTCCCGGAAAGCCCAACCAGGTGCAATTGGAAACCGAAGTGTGTGCTGCGTGCTTCAGGAGCGTGCAGGGAGTTAAGTGCAGGTCCTTTTGGAGGGAGATGGGGAGAGGACGGGCTGAGATGCGCTGAATGTCAGGGTGGCTCAGAGAATGGCGGTATCGGGCCCAAGGAGCTATAGCTGCAAGCACTCTCCAGAGGAAGTCTGATCTCGCAGGATCTCGAGGGATCTACAGGACCAGCAAGGGAGTCCTGGGATGAGAAACACTAGGGTGTTGGAGGCTGCCAGTCTGTAAGGCGTCTGGCTCACACCACCTGTCACACAAATCCCAATCCTCATATAATCCTAGCCGGGGTACAGGTATACATCTACCTCGTTTTCTTTATCCATTCACACTCAAAGGACATTTAGGTTGTTTTCATATCTCAGTTATTATGAATAATGCTGCACCAAAGAACATAGGAGTACAGATATTTCTTTGAGATCCTGATTTCAGTTAGATATTTATTTGGTTGTTTTATAATCAGTGGTAGACTGAACATAATAAAAAATTAGGGAAATTAACTGAAATTTAGTTTTTTCTCCCTAAAGGTGTGAAATAGCCAGGTTTCAATGGTCAGTAGGCAAAAAAAAAAAAAAGTCATCTTCTACTTTCACTCTAGTTAGTAGAGCTTGTTTAATGACAAGAGTCATTGTCTTATCTTACTGTCAAGGGTATAAAATGCAACCCTATTTTTTAATTCATCCTTATTTTCACTGCTAGTAATGAGTCATTTGAACAATAAATATTTATTTATTAACATTTATAAACATATGTTTGAAAATAAACACTCCTGGGGTATAATATAGCTCAATTAAATGCAGTATCAGTGGTTTAGAAGTGTGATGGCTTAGCTTTCAAAGTTATAACTCTTATGAAAAAACATGCTTCCTTTTTTGTTTATCTTTTAAAAATGCTAACACAAGCTGTTTGTGACTATACAATTCCCAGTATAATTTTGTAAGCCTTCATGGTTGCATACAGTAAAGAGGAAAGTCAGAGATTATCAGTCATCGATTTAGGATTTTTTGATTTGGTCTTGACTATTCTCAAGAATCAATACTGGCAAAGTTTTTTTCCTAAATCGAAGCACCTTTATTCCTTCCAAGATTTGGGATATATGATAATTTTTAATACAGTATTAATGAAATATATTTAGCTTCTGCAAAGTAAACGATGAAAAGTAACAAAACTCTGTGTGTGTGTGTGTGTGTGTGTAAAACGCATCTGTTTAAAAAGTAAGATAAGCTAGTTGATGAGTAGCTTACTTCAATATCATCTTCAGATGCATATTTTGCTACTTCCCTCCTTAAGGGATATTCTCCTAGAATAATATATATTCAAAGATATAAAAATGAACACATGCATACTTTTTTTATCATGTCAGATAAGATTTTCATGCTACGATTTCCCCTTCTATCCCTAATAAATTAGTCATTGAATTCAGACTTTTCCTTGAAAAGTTAGTCATGTAATTAAAAGCATGACTGTACACTTTTTTTGGTAAACTTTAAAATTCTACTTCTAAGAGTTTTATACCTATGAAGGCCACATGAAAGGTACAATTCAGTTACTGTGGTGTCAAGAGAAGTCTAAACATTTTTATTCTTTGTTTAAAATTGAAATGTCTAAAGCCACAACACCTACATTTTTATTATACTAGTTATCTGCTTATTACTTAAAATATATCTAAATAAATTAATTTGATAGATGATATAATTATCAAAGACAAATTAAAGTCTTTACTAATATGTCGAGTTTACATAATGGTCTAGAAATATGATTTTTATTTTTAATATCACAATATGGTTCTGCTGTTAAATAAACACTCTGCTTTTATATTAATGATGTTCTAATTTAAAAGCTTCATTTTACCTAATATTTTTTCCTTTTTTTTAATGCTGGTAATGTTAACAAATGTACTATTTGTTCCTGTAAAATTTAATATTTAAAATATAGTTAACTTTCACCAGATTTTCTGCAAGAAACACTCAAGACTAACAGATCAATTTAGATTGAAATACTCAAAAGTGCTCAGGCTTTAAAAAAGTGCAAAGATTTTCAATCTTTATTAATTTAAAATCATTCTTTTCCTGTGGAATTTCTCAGAGCTGTCATACCTTAACATGTCATATTTGCTTTACCAGTAACTTCCATTTACTTATAGCAGCATAGCTTTTTGGTAAATATATAAATAACAATGATTTTCAGGGATCTGATTCTGTTTGCTTTAAGATAGTTACAGACGATAATAAAAGGCCCACTAGAGTGCATTAGGGTTGTTTAATGTGTTTTGGAAAATGATATCCAAAGTACAGACCCCTATTAGCTTACTGCAAAGTGATACCAACACCCTGATGCCCTGTGGTTACCCACAAATAGAACCCTGGGGGAAGCATAGAGCTTGTTTTCCACCCACGCCAACTCCTTACAAGATTCTACCTTCAGGACTGATTTATGGGAATTTTGGCCCAGTCATAGTCCTATTAGGTTGGTGTTTCTGAGTAAATAAATTAATTTTTGACTAAAAGGAAACAGTCTTTTATTTAAAAAGTGACAACTGAAAAAAATAACAAAAAACAAAAAAACCCCCAAAACTCTACTTAATGCACTATGGTGACCTAAATGGGAAGGAAATCCAAAAAAAGGGGATATATGTATATGTACAGCTGATTCATTTTGCTATACAGTAGAAGCTAACACAACACTGTAAAACAACTATACTCCAATAAAAATTAGTTAAAAAAAAAAAAAGTGGCAACCAGCTGGTTTTATCTTTACTCTTCCTGGAGTTTGGGTTTGTAAGTCAACAACTATCTCTTATTTTTGTTGCCTAAGAAAATTTGTGCTATTGATACTTTTCTGTTCTTGTGCATAAACATTCATATTAACATCAAATTATGAAAAGAATGGACATTTTCAAGTTAATTACCTGTTATTTCCCTAAAGCACATTGAAACACTCTAATTTCGTCTTTTCTGTAGGTATATTGTTTAAAAGTACTCAAGGAATTTGGTATATATCATATTGGGGGGAGAAAAGGTAAACCAAATTATTTTTTTTTAAAAGCCTCTATTGTTTCTAAATAAACAATAGATTGAATGGAAGTAAAGAAAAGAGTTCTGAACAGGAACAAAGGTCTGACCTGGGAAACATTGTGATCTTTCACAGGCAAACTGATAAATTCCCTAGATTAAGAGGAGCATCTGAAAGCTTAGACAGGAGGATGACCTTTAAGTTTTCTTTCAAGTCTAAGAGTCTACAATGTTCTGTATAAAACTTGAGCCTAAAGAGTGGTTGAGAATAAACTATGGCAGATAATCCTGTCACGGACTCTTCAAGGAATTGGAGCCATCCATTTGTGAAGGTGATGGAGTATGTAAAGAAAATATAAGGTCAGCAGGCAACCAATGGGTCATTCAAGGCCAGGGCACATGTCTTTTTTTTTCTGGCAGGCTGGTGTCATCATTAAAAGGATAAGAGAGCAAGTAGGGATGTGTTTTGAGCCTAGGCTAGGAAAGAAGGCTGCCATTTCTGCACCCTTCTTTTGGCTAAAGCAAGTCACAAGGCTAGCCCAACTCAAGAGATGAAGAAAAGTTTGTTGGGTGAAGCTGCAAAGTCACATTGAAAAGGCAAAGAATAAAAAGGAATTTCTATTAAATCAACCCAACATCCATGTTAGAGAATATACTTTATTATATTATTCATTCACTTTACTTTCCATATTTCATTGATTCCTTTTGGATCTCCCACCTTCACCTTTAAAAAATTCTTGACAGAATTCTAGACAGCAGTTAAAGAGACTCTTTGGTAAATTTTAAAAGGCTTCATATTCCAGATAATGTTTTACATAAGTTTAAAGCATTTAAAAATATTTTTAAACATTTTGAAAATATGTGTCCATTTTATTCTATAATATAGCATTTATATTAAATCTATCATCAATCTGATGTTTGTTCTTTTGTGTTTGACCTGCTCTTTTATTCTACATTTGACATTTTTTGGGTTTGTTGCTAATGGTTTATTTTTCTGTTTCTATACCTAATTGTGAGGTTTTGTTTTCCTTATTTATTTGTCTCTTGACCCTGCAACCCATCAACCTGATAATTTGTATCTCTTTAATTCTAGGTGACAGCCAGCCATTATTTATTCAACTGTTTCTCCTCATATATTGTTTTTTTCCTCTCCATCTGGGACTCATGTAAGTATTGAACACTACTTTTGTCTTCCATAGATATTACATTTTATTTTATGTTTTCCACATTTTTATCAACTTTAGGTGGCTTTTGGAATAGAACGTTTACCGATTTTTTAGTTCCCTGTCTCATTCTTTGTGTTTCATTTGTTGTTCAAGCCAAACATTGTTTTCAGTTGGTTCTTTATAATGGCTCCCCTTTGCTTAAGCTTCCAATATTGTTTTTGTGTTTGTTTTTTTCCCCATCTAAGGATATTTATTTTGAGTTCTTGTTCTGGAAGTTTTTCTTCGATTCCTCTAAGTTGTTTAATTTATTATGAGGTTGAGTTTTATTCATTTGTTTTTTTCTAGTGCTTGCATTCCTCAAAGATCTCATGCTTTCTTGTTAGTTCATATCACCTGAAAATTAGGACACGCTGTGCCAGTGGGGTTGGACCCCACTGGTGAATTAAGGAGGGTGAATTCCTCAGAGTTAGATAAACTTTCATGTTGCAGTCTGGGTTTATCTTTTCTGATCTTAAGAAGCCTCCCATTACTTAACCCACGTCCTGCTCTTTTCCAAGGACTACCTCCTATTGAGCTAATCTATCCTACTGGGGTAGCAAAGGAAATATCAGCATCAATAATGGCAAGCTGAACTGCACTTGTTAAAATGCCTCTTAACCTAAGCCACATCTCAACTCCTCTAATGTTGCAATGCCTTCAGAGTCTGTGTCTCATACAGCTCCTTTACTGGTGGCAGTGTGCCAGGTATCATTATACCCCCTAGGGTATGAGAGAGAGAGAGAGAGAGAGAGAGAAGCAGAACTGTAAATCTGGCATGCCACCTCTCCTACATTTATGGTGCTTTGTCCTTTGTCTAACTAGGCTCTCATTTACCCCCCACACACTAGGATCTTGATACATTTTGTCTTCTTGAGGGTTTGCCAAGGTTTCATTATGGTCCTTGCTGGTGTATGTATTTTATAGTTGTTATTTGCCACTGGAGTTTATCACACTCCCTCTCACTTCCCTGCCACCTCCAGGGGTTAAGTTTGAGAGGAGCCAGCAGCTCTTTCTCTTGTGACATTCTGTTAGGAGGCAACTTCTAAATAATTGTTTTTGCTCCCACCTTAAAATTAGGGACACTTTCTAACCACAGTTTAAATTTTCTTCTTTAGTTTTGGCGCTGCACTTCTTATAAATGCCTCTTTTTCATACTAAAAATAATATTTATTGGCTTCTCCAAAGCTTTCTGAAGAGCAGCCCCACTCTGTGGTCCAGTTTCTCAAATCTTGATATTAAGAATTTATATCCTCAGGCCTGGAATAGGGCACAGAGATATGCAATTTAAAAATAATTATCCTGGGTAGTTCTCATTTACTTAGTCCACAGCCCATCCTGTAAAATAATGGTAAGGGCAATCTCCACTCAGTGAGTAAAACACAGTAGAAGCCAAAGGATATCTCTTAGGAACCCCCTATCCCCCTTCAAGGAAATAACCTAACTTTTTAGGAAATTGTATGACCCTTAGGCATGGATGACTGTTTCCAGCATGCTACTTTACAAAGGAATTTCTTAGACATATTTATTCCAGTAACCTCACATATTACTGATTCTCCATGTTAAATATATTACCAAAAATAGTGCAGAAATAGACTTTAAAAATCCCTGAAGGATTTTGTGCCATGCAACTAGTATAGATTCAGGCTAGCAGTCCACTTGAGGGCTGGTTGAGTTTCTCAGTGGAGACATTTTCCTCCTTTACTCAGAGACAAGATATGAAAAAATTCATTTCCTTACTGCCCAATTTTGTGGGGTTGACTTTCAGAGAATGCTCATTCCCTGAGTGTGTCCTTTGAGGCGCGTGGATCTATGCCGGATCTACCTCTCATCTGTCTTACTGGCACGTTCCCAAGGCTTTGCCTCAGTTACCCAAGATGATGTTAGTATTGTAGCTTGAAGTTACATAAATCTTCAGAACATTCAAGACAGTGTGCATATCGTGATTTATGTTTAGGTTTTGGGGGAGGTTTCCTTTACTTATGACGAGGTATTTTTGGTTTTTGCTTTGCTTTTGTTTCAATTTTAGATTTTTGAGTTGTGCATTTTGAGCTGTGTATTTTCTCTGCAGATACTTCCCAGAAATCAGTTTCTGCCTCCTCAATGCCCACCTGCAATTCCATGGGACCATATATATACATAACCTTAGTTAATAATCTTAGCACTTTATAGTTCAACCATTTGTTTTTGGATCCATATTGAACTAATTGAGGGCAATCATTTTCTCTCACTCATTTATTCATTGTACTGTCCTAGCAAGGTGGCTGGTATATATTTGATTCTGAGTGTTGCATAAGAAGGAACCATTGAGATGAAACCACTTGAATAGATTTCCTTTCCTCATAATACTGCCCCATTGAATAGAATTAGGACCTGATAATATCCAGACTTATTTAGAAAATATATACCAAATCTAAGAAAAAAGAAAAACATTTTTATTTCATTGAAATCTTCTACCCAGAGTCATACATATTTTTATCATTTTGTTATCTAAATAATATGTATGTGTATCTGTTTTATGTATATATGCATATATATGTACTTACATGTAGTTATCTATGATTATATACTTATATATATTTATGTATATGTATATATACATATATATTGGTGGTAGGAACTAACCTTTACAGAATGTAGTATAGCACCATGTATATAAAGGTTATTCATTAACAAATAGATTATATTTCAATATATTAGGGGTGGTAAGTTATCCACAAAACATAAAAGAAGACTAAGTGGAAGAGGCATGCACACACCTATCTTGAAAGTCCTCCATAAAATCAGCAGAAATCATTTTAAAATTCAGAAATGGTCGGTCACAATCATAATATGTATTTTTTAAAGTCAATATTAGTTATGAAATATGATTCATAGTTTTCTTTAAGTGAACCTCCATCCTTAAAATGTCCCAGCCCAGTTATCAGGATTCTCTGTGTAGGGTTCTGCAACCAAAGCCAAAGTTAACAATAAAACATGATCTTTGTTTTCACTGAAACTTTGCAGCTAGTGATACATGTATTCTATATCAGGATTCCATTATTCTTAGGTCAATTGGCAAAACATCATCATAGGACAATCCTAGCAAACAATATCAACATGATTTCTATAGAGAGAGAAAAAAAGAAGAATGGCTTAGAACTAAAAACCAATGCTTGTGCAAAGGACATCATAGGAAACTAATTTACTTAATGAGGACTTTGTGGACGATACAAACAACAGATTTTATCAATCAATGTTGGCTTACAGTAAAACGAGCATATATAGCTTTCCAAGTGAAAAAATATTCATGAAAAACTCTGGCATATAAATAATATTTAAAGTATATGATTATTTACAAAACCATGCTAGTTTTATAATGTCCTCTGAACTAATTTTTTATTGTTATGTAACAAATTTACCACACATTTAGCAGTTTAAAACAACACATTTATTATCTCACAGTTTCTGTGGTCAGAATTCCAATCAAGGTTTAGATAGGTCTTCTGCTCTTGGCTTCACAAGGCTGAAATCCAGGTGTTGGTCAGACTGTGTTCTCATTTGGAGGCTGTACTGGGGAATAATCCATTTCCAGTTCATTCCATTGGCAAAATGCATTTCCTTGTGGTTGTATGACCAAGGGCCCATCTTCCTACTGGCTATTGGCTGGAGGCCACCCTGAGCTTCTAGATGACTCGTGCAGTATTTTCCTGCCACACACATTGCTCTCTCCTTAAGGCAGTTTACTGTATGACAGTTTGTTTTTTCAAGGCCAGTAGGAGGGAGTCTCTAGTGGAGATAGACATATATAGACACACACACACACATATACACATATATAAAGTTAACACTATCACCTTTGCCATATAGCATAACATAATCAAGGCAGTGATATCTCTACCCTTTTGTCTTATGTGGTTGGTTAGAAGCAAGTTACAAGAACAACCAAAACTCAGAAAGAGGGAATTATACAAGATCATCAATCAATGGGAGTCAAATTGTGATGTTTGTGCCATATCCATATGTACTAGGATATTTTTCCTAACATGGAGAAAAGTGAGTACTGAATGTTGATAGATTGAAAACCGATTTCTTACAGTAAAAATATTTGTATAGTATATTAGCTCTAAAATATCTCAATCTCTCCCATTTAACAAAAATCCCAAGGTCCATCTTTCTCAAACTCTAAAGGAGCACGTTTTTTCTCATTCTATGAAGGAAAATAAGCTGGAGACATTTTCTGACACTTTATCTACTGGAAAAATAAAAGTGAAGTCTTATTTACCAATTAAATTATTGAGAAAAATGGATGTCTAAAGTTTTTTTTTTTTTTTTTTAACAAGTAGCACATTTTGTTTGTTTGTTTGTCCACAAAATCAGGTCATCAGTAAAACACAAAGGCTTGTGTTTGGCAGTGAAAGATATCAGGACTTTGTGACTTATCTTGAAGTTTAATGGCATATTTTCTAAATGATATGGCTTCCCACATATTATCAATTTATAACTGGCATCATCTTAATTTATTTCATCATGCTACTTTCAACAAAATCTATCAAGCACTATACTCATTTGCTTGGATAGTTTTCATTTTTATTCTTTTTTTCTGTCTTTTTATTCCAGTGCTTTCTGTTCCCTATGCACTTTCACTATTTCTGCCCCAGTGTAGCAATGTCATGCATTAGCAATTTTCTTGAATAAGGCAGGGCACACCATGAGTTTCAGTTTCTTTTTGGTTGGTGTTTATTTCAGTCTCAATACTCATGTGAGGTACAAAAGTGAGAAAAAGAACAGAAAAAAACGATAGTACTTTCCTTCAACTAACAACACAAAGTAGACCTTCAAGATAATTGAAACAGACACAATAAAACAATTAAATTTTTATTTCATTTTTTAATTTAGCTTCTGGCAGTCAACTAATAACAAATTCATATTACAGACAAGGTAGGATAGGGCCTGGGATAAAGTAGATTGAGGAAGCTTGACAACAATAAAAAAAAAAAAGGATCTAATTTTATTTTTATTTGACTTTCAACCAAGAGACCAAATGTTGAAATCAAAACAAACCCTAAGGCTTGTACATGCCAGTATCTAATGTACTCAACCAAGCAGCAACTTTCAGTATTATAGTGAATAAACAGCTTCTTGCCTAATGGAGAAAATAAAGCAAAAATTTTAAACAAATTTTGTCCAACTTTGGATTACAAATTTTGATAGTGTACAAAGGAAAATGACAACAACAACAAAATTAAAATGGAAACTAAACTGACAGGCCAGTAGAGAATCTAAGCTACTTTTGTTTGTGAGGGTAAATCCTAAATATATTCAAATTTACGTATGGATTTTGACTTACTGTACAAGTGTATGAACTGGAAGAATGCCTTTTAAAACTAATTTAGCTGGGGTGAAGTCAAGATGGTGTACTAGGAGGACGCAGAATTCGTGGCTCCTCAAAACTAAGGCATCTACAAGGCACTGCTGGGGGATCACGGACACCAAAGGGGATGAGAGGAACCTCTAGCAACCAGCTTGTGGGATTGTGGATCCCAGGACAGAGGTCAGGCCCAAGCTCTGGTAGTGGGAGCTCTGAGTCCAAACTGCTGGACTAACAGAGAACCTCAGACCCCAGGGAATATTAATCAGAGTGAGGCCTCCTGGAGGTCCTCATCTAAGCACCAAGACCCAGCTCTATCCAACTGCCTTCAAACTCCAGTGCTGGATGTCTCAGGCCAAGCAACCAGTAAGACAGGAATACAGTACCACACATCTAAAAAAAAAAAAATGAAATGACAAAAAAATCTGTTACAGACGAAGGAGCAAGGTAAAAACCTACAAGACCAAATAAATGAAGATGAAATAGGCAATATACCTGAAAAAGAATTCAGAGTAATGATGGTAAAGATGATCCAAAATCTCAGAAAAAGGAATGGAGAAAATACAAGAAACATTTAACAAGGATCTAAAAGAACTAAAGAGCAAACAAACAATGATGAACAACACAATCACTGAAATTAAAAAATACTCTAGAAGGAATCAATAACAGAATAACTGAGGCAGAAAAATGGATAAGTGAGCTGGAAGATAAAATGGTGGAAATAACTGCCACAGAGCAGAATAAAGAAAAAAGAATGAAAAGAATTGAGGACAGTCTCAGAGACCTCTGGGACAACATTAAAGGCACCAACATTTGAATTATAGGAGTCCCAGAAGAAGAAGAGAAAAAGAAAAGGTCTGAGAAAATATTTGAAGAGATTATAGTCGAAAACGTCCCTAACGTGGGAAAGGAAATAGTCAATCAAGTGCAGGAAGTGCAGAGAGTCCCATACAAGATAAACCCAAGCAGAAATACGCCAAGACACATATTAATCAAACTATCAAAAATTAAATACAAAGAAAGAATATTAAAAGCAGCAAGGGAAAAATAACAAATAATTTACAAGGGAATCCCCATAAGGTTAACAGCTGAACTTACAGCAGAAACTCTGCAAGCCAGAAGGGAGTGGCAGGACATATTTAAAGTGATGAAAGGAAAAAACCTACAACCAAGATTACTCTACCCAGCAAGGATCTCATTCAGATTCAATGCAGAAATGAAAACCTTTACAGACAGGCAAAAGCTAAGAGAATACAGCACCACCAAACCAGCGTTACAACAAATGCTAAAGGAACTTCTCTAGGCAGAAAATGCAAGAGAAGGAAAAGACCTACAATACCAAACCCAAAACAATTAGGAAAATGGTAATAAGAATATACATATCAATAATTACCTTAAATGTAAATGGCTTAAATGCTCCAACCAAAACACATAGGCTGGCTGAATTGATAAAAAACAAGACCTGTACATATAATGCTACCCACTTCAGACCTAGGGACACATACAGACTGAAAGTCACGGGATGGAAAAAGATATTCCATGCAAATGGAAATCAAAAGAAAGCTGGAGTAGCAATTCTCATATCACACAAAATAGACTTTAAAATAAAGACTATTACAAGAGACAAAGAAGGACACTACATACTGATCAAGGGAACAATCCAAGAAGAAGATATGGCAATTGTCATAACAAGAATCCTTGTCTTGTTCCTGATCTTAGTGGAAATGCTTTCAGTTTTTCACCATTGAGTATGATGCTTGCTTTGGGTTTGTCATATATGGCGTTTATTATGTTGAAGTAGGTTCCCTCTATGCCCATTTTCTGATGAGTGTTTATCATAAATGGGTGTGAATTTTGTCAAAAGCTTTTTCTGCATCTTTTGAGATGATCATATGCTTTTTATTCCTTAATATGTTAATGTGATGTATCACATTGATTGATTTCCATATATTGAAGAATCTTTGCATCCCTGGGATAAACCCCACTTGGCCATGGTGTATGATCCTTTTAATGTGTTGTTGGATTCTGTTTACTTGAATTTTGTTCAGGATTTTTGCATCTATGTTCATCAGGGATATTGGTCTATAATTTTCTTTTTTGTGTGTGATATTTTTCTGGTTTTGGTATCAGGGTGATGGTGGCTTCATAGAATGAATTTGGGAGTGCTTCTCCTCTGCAATTTTTTGGAAGAGTTTGAGAAGGATGGGTGTTTGCTCTTCTCTAAATGTTTGATAGAATTCACCTGTGAAGCCATCTGGTCCTGGACTTTTGTTTGTTAGAAGATTTTAAATTATGGTTTCAACTTCATTACTTGTGATAGGTCTGTTTTTATTTTATAATTCTTCATGGTTCAGTCTTGGAAAATTGTACCTTTCCAAGAATTTGTCCATGTCTTTATGGTTGTCCATTTTATTGGCATAGAGTTGTTTGTAGTAGTCTCTTATAATCCTTTGTATTTCTTCAATGTAAGTTGTGATTTCTCCCTTTTCATTTCTAATTTTATTGAGTTGCATCCTCTCCCTTTTTTTCTTGATGCGTCTGGCTAAAGGTTTATCAATTTTGTTTATCTTCTCAGAGAACCAGCTTTTAGCTTATTAATCTTTGCTATTGTTTTCTTTGTTTCTATTTCATTTATTTCTGCTCTGATCTTTATGATTTCTTTCCTTCTACTGTCTTTGGGTTTTCTTTGTTCTTCTTTCTCTAATTGTTTTAAGTGTCGGGTTAGATTGTTTATTTGAGATTTTTCTTGTTTCTTTAGGTGAGATTGAATTGCCATAAACTTCCCTCTTAGAAGTGCTTTTGCTGCATCTCATAGGTTTTGGGTCATCATGTTTTCGTTGTCATTTGTTTCTATGTATTATTTTATTTCTTCTTTGATTTCTTCAGTGATATCTTGGTTATTTAGGAGCACACTGTTTAACCTTCATGTATTTGTGTTTTTTACAGTGTTTTATCCTATAATTGGCTTCCAATCTCAGAGCATTGAGGTCAGAAAAGATGCTTGATACTATTTCAATTTTCTTAAATATTCAAAGGCTTGATTTGTGACCCAAGATATGATCTATCCTGGATAATGTTCCATGTGCACATGAGAAGAAAGTGTTTTCTGCTACTTTGGGGTGGAATGTTCTATAAATATCAGATAAATCTATCTGATCTAACATAGCACTGGGAGATCAGCTTGGCACTTTGTGACCACCTAGAGGGGTGGGATAGGGAGAGTGGAAGGGAGATGCAAGAGGGAGGAGATATGGGGGTATATGTATATGTATAGCTGATTCACTTTGTAATAAAGCTGAAACTAACACACCATTGTAAAGCAATTATACTCCAATAAAGATGTTAAAAATATATATATATCTGGTCTATTGTATCATTTAAAGCTTGTGTTTCCTTATTTTTTTTCTGTTTCGATGATCTGTCCATTGGTGTAAGTGGGGTGTTAAAGTCCCCTACTATTATTGTGTTACTGTTGATTTCTGTTTTCATGGTTGTTAGCATTTGCCTTATGTATTGAGGTGCTCCTATGTTTGGTGTATAAACATTTGTAATTGTTATATCTTCTTCTTGGATTGATCCTTTGATCATTATGTAGTGTCCTTCCTTGTCTCTTGTAACTGTCTTTATTTTAAAACCTATTTTATCTGATATGAGCATTGCTACTCCAGCTTTCTTTAGATTTCCATTTGCATGGAATATCTTTTTCCATTCCTTCACTTTCAGTCTGTATGTATCCCTAGGTCTGAAGTGGGTCTCTTGTAGACAGAATATATAGGGGTCTTGTTTTTGTATCCATTCAGCCAGTCTGTGCCTTTTGGGTGGGGCATTTAATCTATTTACATTCAAGGTTTTTACTGGTATGTATGTTCCTATTACCATTTTCTTAATTGTTTGGGTTTGTTTTTGTGAGTCTTTTTCTTTTGTGTTTCCCACCTAGAGAAATTCTTTATCATTTGTTGTAAAGCTGGTTTGGTGGTATTGAATTCTCTTAGCTTTTGCTTGTCTGAAAAGTTTTTGATTTCTCCACTGAATCTGAATGAGATCCTTGCTGGGTAGAGTGATCTTGGTGGTAGGTTTTCCTCTTTCATCACTTTAAGTATATCCTGCCACTCCTTTCTAGACTGCAGAGTTTCTGCTGAAAAATCAGCTGATAACCTTATGGGGATTCCTTTGTATATTGTTTTTTGCTTTTCCCTTGCTGCTTTTAATATTTTTTCTTTGAACTTAATTTTTGTTAGTTTGATTAATATGTGCCTTGGTGTGTTTCTCCTAGAGTTTATCCTGTATGGGACTCTTCCTGGACTTGGGTGACTTTTTCCTTTCCCATGTTAGCGAAGTTTTCCACTATAATCTCTTCAAATATTTCCTCAGACCCTTTCTTTTTCTCTTCTTTTTCTGGGACCCCCATATTTTGAATGTTGGTGCATTTAGTGTTATCCCAGAGGTCTCTGAAATTGTCTTCGATTCTTTACATTCTTTTTTCTTTATTCTGCTCCTTGGCAGTTATTTCCACCATTTTGTCTTCCAGCTCACTTATTCGTTCTTCTGCCTCAGTTATTCTGTTATTGATTCCTTCTCCTGTATTTTTCATTTCAGTTATTGTGTTGTTCTCCTCTGTTTGTTTGCCTTTAGTTCTTTTAGATCTTTGTTAAACATTTCTTTTATTTTCTCAATCTGTGCCTCCATTCTATTTCTGAGATTCTGGATCATCTTTACTATCTTTACACTGAACTCTTTTTCATGTAGATTGCCTATTTATCTTCATTTATTTGTTCTTTTAGGTTTTACCTTGCTCTTGCATGTGTGACATATATTTTTGCCATCTCATTTTTTTTTTCTTCTTTTATGAGTTATATTGCATTCCTGTCTTACTGGTTGTTTGATCTGAGGCTTCCAACACTGGAGATTGTAGGCTGTTGGGTAGAGCTGGGTCTTGTTGCTGTGATGAGGACCTCTGTGAGACCTCGCTGCGATGAATATTCCCTGGGGTCTGAGGTTCTCTGTTAGTCCAGTGGTTCGGACTCAGAGCTCCCACTGCTGGAGCTTCAGCCCAATCCCTGGCTTGTGAATCAAGATCCCACAAGCCACATAAGGGGGCCAAAAATAAATAGAGAACAATAACAAAGTAAAAAATAAAATTAGACTAGGAAACTAACAGATATGTTAGAAAAAATATAAAAATAAAAATATAGATGAATAAACAACTGGAAGGTACAACAGTACCATAGTACTAAAAATGAGTAGGAGGGAAAAGAAAAAAAAAATGGAATAGGGGGGCTTCCCTGGTTGGCGCAGTGGTTGAGAGTCCACCTGCCGATGCAGGGGACACGGGTTCGTGCCCCGGTCTGGGAAGATCCCACATGCCACGGAGTGGCTGGGCCCGTGAGCCATGGCCACTGAGCCTGCACATCCAGAGCCTGTGCTCCGCAACGGGAGAGGCCACAACAGTGAGAGGCCCATGTACCGCAAAAAAATAAAAATAAATAAATAAATAAAACGGAATAGGACTTGGTTGTGGAGGGTGGGGCCTAAGCAAGGGTGAGGTTTGGGTGGTGGGTGGGGCCTATGCTTAGGACTCACAGGGCTGGAAAAGGCCCTGGGTGCTGTGGGGGGTTGGGCTTAGGCTCAATGGAAGAGAAAGGGCCCAGGTGTGCCCCCCCACGCCCATCTCAGAGAGTGGGGGACCTCACCTGGGAGCACAGCAGGCTTCCTGGGCTTCAGTGGGTGGGGCAAATGCCCTCCTCTCCTCTCCTGCTCCTCCTGTCCTGGAGGGCCCCTCCCAACTGCCTCTCCTGATCTCCCCAGCCACAGGGGAGCCAGTCCCATCTGGCCTCCACTTCTCCTCCCCCCTCACTCCCCCAACGTCCTACGGGTTCACTTGGGGGTTCCTCCCTTCTCCTTGGGCATCACGGTCCCCCACCAGCGGCTGACAGGTGCCCTAGTTGTGAGGAGATGCTAACTCAGCATCTTCCCACACTGCCATCTTGACTCTGCCCCGCAAGACTATATTTTGATACACATCATCTTTTTGATCTGTGAAATTTAGAGAAAATTTCTTTAATTAAAGAAAATGCACATTAAATCACTGGTTGGATAAGGTTAATTTCCCAAAGTTTAGGGTATTAAATTAATGAAAAGATACAAAAAGAATGAAGTGCAACACTGTTGGTGCAAGGCAATATATTTACAAAAGCTAGACAAACAACAGAATTGACAAGATCCAATTAATTTCTCAAATTTAATGTATTCAAAACTGAACTTATGATCTTCTTCTCTAAATGTGATCCTCCCCTAATGCTCCCAATCATAGGAAATGACATTTTCATTTCTCATGTGGTTCAGACTAGAAATCTAGGTGTCATCATTTACATCTCCCTCACACACACTGGGTATGTCCAGCCTATCACCAGCTGTGCTATTTTCTTTAATTCTGATTGTATGTCAAGTTGATTGTATGTCAAATAGTCTTCTTTTACCCATTGTTACTGCTATCGCATTAGCCCAAGCTGTCATCACTTCTTATCTCTGCTACTTCACTAGCCTGACAATACCTCCTTCAACATCTACTCTTATCTTCCTCAGACCTTCCTTCTTAAACTAACCAGAGTAATTTTTAAAAATACAAATTGGATCACATTATTCTTGGTTTTAAAAATCCTCCAATGGCTTTGTAATAAACTAAGGATAATATTAAGAATCTTAAACATGACTGACAGATTTCTGCATGTCCTTGTCCCTGAATATCTCTCCAACTTTTTCAAGCCACATTCTTTTTGTTCATTCTGCTTCCTTCACACCACCACTACCACGTGTATCTTACTATCCCCATACCTTCTCTCTTCCCAGCCTCTTCACATGGTTAATTCTTACCCATTGTCTGATCAAGTGCTGTTATATTAAATTGCCTATTACAGGTTATTTTTCCTGTTATGACTTTGCATGTCACACCGTTCTGAGTAACTTTTATTTATACCATTTTTACTTTAGTGTTATTTGCGTAATTATTAGCTTATAGTCATTATCTCTGACCAGATTTTAAGGACTATAAACCCAGAAAATTTATTTGTTCCTTGTTCTGTTCCCAGTATTTGGCACTAGGCTAACTCATAATAGGAAAAAATTATTGCTGAATAAACTAGTAGGGGGCTAAACATTAGCATGTGTTTAAAGATTTAACATTCAAATATTGTTGCAATTCTCTAGTGTGGTACATTTTGGAGAAATAATAGAGAAACCATGGGAATTTAAAGTTGGAATAAATCTTAAAGTCTCCTAGGTCATCCTTTTATTACCAACCAATTCTCAGAAAGAATAAGAGGTTAGATATCATGCCATTAGTTAAAGTCAAAACAAGGACAAAAAGTAAGGTTTTCTACCTCCCAGTCTAGTGCCTGTGCTATTGGTAGTTTGGGTCTTCTTACCATGACTGTGTACACTTCTTCTACCCTTTTCTCAATAATGTGGGTGTTATGTTTCTATCTGTAGGTCTTTATAGTTAATCACTTAGTTTTGTAGGAAGCTACTCTTTGATTTCAAAAATACCACTAAATGCTGATTTTTCTACATCTCTGACTACTCGGTTTTCTCTACTTGTTCCTGAAATCTAGCCATTATTCAAGGCTCTGTTTTTGTTCTCCTGCACTTTTCATATTCTGTAACAATTCAGGTGATTCCATATACTTCATATCGTTCACCTATTTTATATATGATAGTTGATCCAAAATTTAAATCCCAAGGTTATCTCTTTTCCTTGTCTTCCTGAATCAAATAATCATCTATTAGATATTTCTAGTAATAGAAGTTGGAAGTAGTAGTAGTAGTTGGAAATCTCATAACATCCTAAACAAAATAAAAATCATCATCTAATCTTCCAAATAGTCTTCCCCAACCCAAAACTTAATGTACACTATTGTCATTCTTCTGCATGCCAAAGCCTGAAAAATCACAGGTATCCCATTCTCTGTCACTTCCATTCTCTGCCTCAACACAGTCAACTTGTCAACTTCTGTGGACTCTCTCACTTAAATATTTCCAGGTTTTGCCTCCTCATCTCTATCCCGACTGTCATTGCCTTACTTCTGTTGCTTTGCTTCTCTCAGCTACATCACTGCATCACATTTAACCGCAAGTTAAATGTCCTCTTTGAGCCACACTTCATGGTACATCTAGGTTCCTTTTTTTGTTTGATTTTTTATTTTTTTTTTTGCAGTACATGGGCCTCTCACTGTTGTGGCCTCTCCCGTTGCGGAGCACAGGCTCCAGACGCGCAGGCTCAGCGGCCATGGCTCACGGGACCAGCCGCTCCACGGCATGTGGGATCTTCCCGGAACGGGGCACGAACCTGTGTCCCCTGCATCGATATGCAGACTCTCAACCACGGCACCACCAGGGTAGCCCTAGATTCCTTTTTAAGCTAAAAGTTTATTATGGTGTTAATCCTCAATCAAATGCCTTATTAGCAAGTGTTTCACCTGCCTTTAACATAAGATAGAAACGTGTTAGTCTATTCCTTAAGAATTTTGGTTACAAGTGACAAAATCAAATACAAATTAGTTTGAGCAAACAAAAGAAATTTATTGTCTCATGGGAATAAGGAAGGAGTCAATGATCAAACTACTGGAGAGGCAGAGGTAAACTGAATGAGGAGACTCAAACACCACTGAGATACTCTCTCCTTTGTTCTCTAAGTTTCCCTAAACATTAGCATGATTATCTCTTATTTTGTACTTGCTCTTTTGAAATGAGGGAGAACATTATCTATAAACAGTACCTCAGATTTATATGAAACAATACCTTTTCTTCAAATTGAGGTCATGATAATGTTTAGGTTTCTAAAACACACTTTTTTGTTTAAACAGTAACAGAAAGGAAGACCATCAAGACCAAAGCAAAGGAATAATAGAAAAAGGAATACCTACAAAATTACTGAACTTCAAATTTAAATCCAAAGTTCTTAAGTAGGGACTTAAGCAATTTAACCAGTGTAATATATATATATTACTGTCCTAGTTCAGTCATATTACAAAGTTTGAACTTTATTTTCTCTTTAATAGTATGAATTGACTCACAAGAAAAGCTGCAAACATCTTTCAGGGAAAGAAAATGAATTGTGGTTTCAGAAAATATTTACAGTACAATGTTGTTCCTGCAATGTTGTTCAGTAGAAGACCACTGTGCTGCTGTTGTTCAAGATATGAAGCCAGATCTTTCTCACTGTTGTTTTGTTAGCAGAGCCACGCAATTGACAATGGCATCCAAAAGAAAGTAGCGTTTCTCAATACTCCTTAATTTCCATATGTAGCCACAGAACTTAACACAGTATGCATTTGAATCTAATTTGCTCCTTTTCTTATTCATACGTAAAATATATGATTTCTAAATTGGTTTAATGGAAGCAATTTTCAGAACAATATTCATTGGAAGTGCTGTGTGTTAGGAAAATCCATAAAAATAGAAAATACATTTTCTGGATAGACTTGTATAACCATTTTAGCTCAAGAAGTAAGCAGATCAGCACTATGTGACTGAACAGCATTCTTCTTAATCTATCTTGAATTCAGTGTGTTCCATTAGAATCTAAACCCCTTGAGGATTGCTGGGACTTTGTTTGGTTTAATACTAAACTCCCATTGCCACAAACAAGTGTGCATTTTCTTATCATTTCATATACACATACTTATTTCTAATTTTATTGTCTTTTTCTTTTAAACCACTAATAACCTGGTTTAGAGAGTTGTGAATCTATAACATTTGTAGTTAGTACCTACCATGTGGAAATCTTACATGAGAATCTGGTAAACATTTAAGTTATATTAAGAAGGACTCTTCTTTTCCATACATCAAATAACAATTTGGAAAAATAGAAGAATTTATTATTGACCTAGAGGTTTAAAAGGCATGAAGAGCCAACAGTCCACAGCAAGTGGACCGTGCATATTTGAATGGCATGCATGGCACAGCCTCTAGGTATAAAGAGTTTGTGTTTCCGGTAATTGCTGAGTGCCTAGAATAAAGAGAACAGCTGATTCTTGAATTTCAGGTCTATCCATTTCAGTAACACTAGTTGTTCCCAAATACATGGAATATCTTTCCTGTGCTTTTTTCATGCCAAATTTTTACCCCCATTTGTTCCCTTTTAAACTTCAATCTTATACCCATAGCTTTACAGAGTAAAGCAATCATGCTAAATTTTTGTTCTACAAAGATAAGAATAGAGATACTTATAGTAGTTATCAAGAGGAAGTGTTAAATATAAATAGGGTGTTGTTGAGAAATAAAAGTCTCTCTTGAAACTGTTATGTTGTTTGAAATATGTAGAAGTGGAATGGAAGGTAAGAGGATTGTTACAGTAAAACATCAATAGAAAATGTGTAGAGGGATTCATATATGCCATTCTACTTGTTGATCACACACTTGTGCAATTACAGGAATATAATTTCCAACCAATATGTCTCAAAATTATAGCCGTCACTACATTTTGTGTGAAGCCTTATAAAACCTCAAAATTCAGGTTACTTCTCATAAGCCTAAGTTGAATAAACCTAGAAGGAAAAAGGAAATATATTCTCTAACATATCATTCCTAGCACAATGTGGAAAGCTTCAGAAGTTCAAGAGAAATAACAAATATTTCAGGATAAAAGTTGATTAGAAATATAAGAACCTAGAGGTAGTTTTGAAAAGTATTGTAAAATTTGAAAGTACTTGTTAAAGTAATCGAGTTTAAAGAGGTAGTGATAAAAATGTAATCCAGAATTGCCCCTGGATCTATTTATTGGCTAAAAAATCTATAGCAAAGGATGAAACTACATTAACTCATTTCAAACCTGCAGTTTTTTAGTATGAAAATTTGAAAGCAGAAAGTAAAAAGTCTCCATGGCGTTTTGTAAATTGTTGAACAATGTGTTTCAATATTCCCTGCAAATGATCATGCTTGGAAACACTGCCTATTTGTTGGCAAAGAGCAGACTTTAAAAGTTGTAGGCAGAAGTTGCCCTGCAAGTAAACATGAAATAATTTGTTTCTGTGTATAGGTCACAGAGAGGCTAATGATATGAGGATAATTAAACAAAAATAATTTTTTATTAAATAAGAACTATCATTTCTCTTCTCCCATGTTTATAGTCCCACAGTCTCTATTAAATAATATTAGATAGATAATCCCAAGACCACAGTCTAACCACAAAGTATCTTTCATGCCATTTCTTTTATCATTATACATCCATCTATATAGACATTTTCTAGAAAGTACTCAATTCTTCCTGCCTCATTTCTTTCAATTAGATTTTACATTTTTCTAATTTGTTCAAATCTTTGCCTTTTAATCATCAAAAATATAAACTATGCCAGAATCTTCCCTGATTTTGTGACTGGAAGTATTTATCCATTCATATCAATATCTTTAAAATGTTTTTAGTTTGTATACCGTTTTTTACATTATGTTTGTTACTAATAACTTGTATATTGCATAATCTCCACGACTAGATTTTAAGTTGCCTTAGGACAATTCTTTTTCCCATTCACACTTAAAAAGTCACCTTGTACCTAGTAATCTTTTTAGTAAACGTTTCCTGAATATTCTGACTATATAAAAAGAGTATCACATGATTTTGATTACTTTCTAAAAATACACACTAAAAATGTCAAGATGCTTTGATTAAAGTTCCTAATTGATTAATTATCATTAGGAAAATTGATAAGTAACCTTGTTACATGATTGTCACCTTCAGTTACTTTTAATTTACACTTAGAACTCATGTCAAAGGATGACATTCCAGAATTTGGGACTGATCATTAGGAAAGTCATTATAATTAACAGGGTATTTCTCATGAAATGTGTTTTGACTATTGGCAATATTTTGTATGTAATCAAACCAAATTATGATACTTAACATTTAATCAAAATCACTTCTCAAGAGCAAGTTATTTTGTACATTTTTTTTTGCTTTCTTAGTCACTTATTTACTATAAAATGGTTAGCATTGTGAAGTATATTCTATGTTTAGTACTTTATTTTAATTATATATCAAACAACCTTTTATTTTGGACAAATGTTCTTTTTTTTACTTACTTCCTTTTTCCTTGATTTGGTGGATGGCATCAGCAAAAGGATTTATTGGTCCTTCTTTTTCTTTTTTTAAAATACAGAGAGACACTTGGCACACGTGTGGTATTATATATACAGTAATTCCCCCTATCTGCGATTTTGCTTTGTGCAGTTTCAGTTACCCATGGTCAATGGCGGTCTGGAAATAGTAACTGGAAAATTCCAGAAATAAACAGTTCATAAGTTCTAAATTGCACACCCATTCTGCACAGCGTGATGAAATCTCTCATCGTTCAGCTCTGTCGTGCTCCAGATGTGAATTGTGCCTTTGTCCAGTGTATCCCTTCAGTTGCTTAGTAGCCCTCTTGATTATCAGATCAACTGTCACAGTACCGCAGTGCTTGTGTTCAAGTAACCCTTATTTAACTTAAAAATGGCTCCAAAGCACAAGAGTAATAATGCCGGCAATTCGGATATGCCAAAGAGAATCCGTAAAATACTTCCTTTAAATGAAACGGTGAAAGTTCTTGACTTAATAAGGAAAGAAAAAAATCATATGCTGAGGATGCTAAGGTCTACATTATGAACGAATCTCATATCCATGAAATTGTGAACAAGGAAAAAGAAATTTGTGCTAGTTTTCTGTGATGCCTCAAACTGCAAAAGCTATGGCCACAGTATGTGATAAGTGCTTAGTTAAGATGGAAAAGGCATTAAACTTGCACAATATGATATTTTGAGAGAGAGAGAGACACCACATTTCCATAATTTTTATTATAGTATTGATATATTGCTTTATCATTAGTTATTGTTATTAATCTCTTACAGTGCCTAATTTATGTTCATATGCGTTGTATGTATAGGAAAAAAACAATAGTTTATATAGGGTTCAATACTACCCAAGGTTTCAGGCATCCACTGGAGGTCTTGGAATATATCCCCCGTATATAGAGGAGACTACTGTAGTCTTTTAAGTCTGTGATTTCCAAATCTGTTTGACTAGCAAATACCATTTGGATTTCTGTTAGCTTGATTTCTTATCTTTACTCCAGTCCCATTAGATCAGTTGGAAGTATGAGGCAGGGCACTAGGAATTTTCAGTTTAGTAAGATTCCAGTTTAACTCCAGTGATATCCCAGTTTCAATACTAGGGCCTAAGCTATCAAGGTATGATTCATTTTGAAAGAATCAACCCATTATGTTTCAAAAGGGAAAATTTGAGGAAAATTTCTAGCTACAGATCCTTGACCACCGAAGGAACAGAAAAATGGACTGGACAATTTTTCAGATAAGACATATAGAAATAACATTTTAACACTGTCACATAACTAGTACTAAAAACCAGTAATATTTATAAATGGGTTTGTTATATATCATGTCGAGTGCATTATTTAAATTAGAAATGGAATAATTCTGTTATTCAAATTACATTGGTAGGTATTATATTTAATACTGAGAAAGAGGAATAATCCATAAAAATGATTGATATTATAGGTTTTATAGAGTATCAGTAATTCTTAATTTTATATAGCATTTTATGCCATTCATCAATAGTAGGAAAATCTACAAAATCCAGCATGTTGCATTACTTGTCTGAAATATATTAGTTCTTTAGCTTAATCAACCATTTAAAAGAACTAGAGAGAAATATGTATTCATGTTTGTATTAAAACCATAAAAATTGTTTTATAAAAGCAATTTAACGTGTTTTAATTTGTTTGAGGTTGGCTTGTGAAATATTACTTTAAGAAATCTACTACTGAAAAATGTTTTATTCAAATCTGATTATATCAGTTCTGATATCCTTAAAACCTTTGTCTCAAAATCTTCTACTGTTAATATGTTAGTACTTGCAAAATCTTGGTTTCATTTCTATTACTGACTCATTTGGATTATGAAAAACATCAATTTTAATTCCAGAATTTTTTATCTCAAGCTAAAATAGGTCTATTAAATGATAACAATTTCATTAATGTGGTAACTTCAAAATCAAAACTTCAATATAACAAATACTAAAAAGCAAACATTTTGTGCAAAGATTTGCCAAATCTGCAATTTCTAATCTTCAATGATTAAGAAGGAAGTGGATGGTAACTAGATTTGTGGTGGTGATCATCGTAGTGAATATAGATGCCAAACTATAATCTATACACCTGAAACTTATATAATAAAAATCAGAAAACAGCAAAAATAAAATAAATAAATATGCTAATTGAGTGGAAAATAAAAAAGAAGGAAAGTGGATATTTGTGTTGGCATTGTTTCTGGAATTGGTAGTGTTGTATAATTTTATGACTGAAATGATTCCCAAAGATGCTGGTCTGAAACTAATTTATCTATCTATCTATCTATCTATCTATCACTTATCTATATATTTAGTCAGTTAATATGTATTGAGAATTCTTTGGAGTGTTCTGGGAGCATGGAGTTTCAATGCACTGATGGATTAAGTATAAATTGGTTTAAACTTCCTGAAAGACAGTGTATCAAAAATTTTGAATATCTTTGATTCAGGAATATAGCATCTAAGAACCTAGTCTTAAAAAATGATGTATATATACAAAATTTTATTTAGAAGGATGTTCACTGAGGCATTGTTGAGAAAAATGATAAAGTTATTGTTAGGTTGCCTTATCAACAGTGATGTAGGAACACAAAACCTCTTGCTAACTGAATCTAAATACGTTTTTCTTCATTTACTCACATTGTGGAAGCAGATGTGTCCTTCTAAGAATAAGGTCTGTAATTATTCAGCTCACCTTTGTTCACTTTCCAATGAATCTCTGTTGGTTCTTTTGGGGTTTTCCTGTTCTCAGGTCCCTCATTTGTCCTATTAATTTCGTCTGCTGCTTCTGCTCAGATGTTGATACCAGGCAGGTCTTGTAAATCTTTGTGATTTGGCCCTACTTCCTTCTGTTTTGAAGAGATACATTGCAGTCAAGTTTGTTTTAAATATTTCCCATGAATGTGCTATGTGTTTTAATGTACAGATTCAAGAAGATTCAAAATTAGTCTTCTGTCATTGCCACCACGTTCCAAAAAGTCCTATACTCATCATTTTAAACATGAGAAAATTTGATTTATTCCTGTTAAAGATAGAAAAACCAGTGATAACACTTCCTAAAATAAATCTATAACTAAAAGTATAGAAAATAAAGAGCTTATCATATATCTCTGCACTTTAGTAATACAGAATTTGAATTTGCTAGTTGACTGTCACAATGATTAACATGTAGGTATTTAGTGTAGATGGTCTTCAATTTTTTTTTTTCCTTTTGATTACTGTGGCATAGACAGTCTTCTTTTGAAGTTAACTACTCCCTGGAATGTGTGTAACTTAGAATCAATAAAAATTGCAACACCTTTGTGTGAGAGGATGCAAAAGTTTCCATAAAAATATAAGCAAATTCTGGGAGCAGATTTATAAAATAGCTACCTATAATGAGTTACATGGATTTGATTTAACACAAATTTGCATTTATGACTTTAAGTCATGTATTTCACTCATAGGCTTCTTTTTCTAAAAAAAAAAAAATTAAATCAGTAATTGTAATGCTAATAAATTGTAGGTTACTATTTAACTTTCTTTGTTTTACACCTACACACACTCTCTGACTGATGATACAGCAGTTCCAGCCAAGAATTCACAATGGTAAGACTGAATTCATTTTCTAGTACTCTAATATGTCAATCATTAGCTTCAGAAATCAGGAAGGATAGTAGAATAACAAGTACATAATGTTAAATTATTAATAAAAGGAAGATATTAGAACTTTAAAACCAGTAATGACAGGATTAGGTTAAAAACGTACTAGAGTTAAGATTCTGTACTTTTTTTTGAATTTTATTTATTTATTTATTTATACAGCAGCTTCTTATTAGTTATCTATTTTATACATATTAGTGTATATATGTCAATCCCAATCTCCCAATTCATCCCACCACCACCACCACCCACCACCGCCACTTTCCCCCCTTGGTGTCCATAAGTATGTTCGCTACATCTGTGTCTCTATTTCTGCCTTGCAGAGCAGTTCATCTGTACCATTTTTCTAGATTCCACATATATGTCTTAATATATGATATTTGTTTTTCTCTTTCTGACTTACTTTATTCTGTATGACAGACTCTAGATCCAACCACGTCTCTACAAATAACCCAATTTCATTCCTTTTTATGGCTGAGTAATATTCCACGGTATATATGTACCACACCTTCTTTATGGTAGTTCTATTTTTTGTTTTTTAAGGAACCTCCATACTGTTCTTTATAGTGGCTGTATCAATTTACATTCCCACCAACAGTGCAAGAGTGTTCCCTTTTCTTCACACCCTCTCCAGCATTTGTTGTTTGTAGATTTTCTGATAATGCCCATTCTAACCAGTGTGAGGTCATACCTCATTGTAGTTTTGATTTACATTTCTCTAATAATTAGTGATATTGAGGAGCTTTTCATATGCCTCTTGGCCATCTGTATGTATTCCTTGGAGAAATGTCTATTTAGGTCTTCTGCCCATTTTTTTTTTTTTTTTTTTTTTTTTTTTTGTGGTATGCAGGCCTCTCACTGTTGTGACCTCTCCCATTGCAGAGCACAGGCTCCGGACACACAGGCCCAGTGGCCATGGCTCACTGGCCCAGCCACTCTGCGACATGTGGAATCTTCCTGGACCGGGGCACGAACCCACATCCCCTGCATTGGCAGGCAGATTCTTAACCACTGCACCACCAGGGAAGCCCCTTCTGCCCATTTTTGGATTGGGTTGTTGGTTTTTATAATATTGAGCTGCATGAGCTGTTTATATATTTTGGAGATTAATCCTTTGTTTGTTTGCAAATATTTTCTCCCATTCCGTCTTTTCGTCTTGTTTGTAGTTTTTTTGCTGTGCAAAAGCTTTTAAGTTTCATTTGGTCTCATTTGTTTATTTTTGTTTTTATTCCATTACTCTAGGAGGTGGGTCAAAAAAGTTCTTGCTGTGATTTATGTCAAAGTGTGTTCTTCCTATGTTTTCCTCTAAGAGTTTTGTAGTGTCCGGTCTTACATTTAGGTCTTTAATCCATTTTGAGTTTATTTTTGTGAATGGTGTTAGGGAGTGTTCTAATTTCATTCTTTTACATGTAGCTGTCCAGTTTTCCCAGCACCACTTATTGAAGAGACTGTCTTTTCTCCATGGTTTGTCCTTGCCTCCTTTGTCATACATCAGTTGACCATAGGTGCATGGGTTTATCTCTGGGCTTTCTATCCTGTTCCATTGATCTATATTTCTGTTTTTGTGCCAGTATCATATTGTCTTGATGACTGTAGCTTTGTAGTATAGTCTGAAGTCAGGGAGTCTGATTCCTCCAGCTCTGTTTTTTCCCCTCAAGTTTGCTTTGGCTATTCAGGGTCTTTTTGTCTCCATACAAATTCTAAGATTTTTTGTTCTAGTTCTGTAAAGAAATGCCACTGGTAATTTGATAGGGATTGCATTGAATCTGTAGATTGCTTTGGGTAGTATAGTCATTTTCACAATGTTGATTCTTCCAATCCAAGAACATGGTATATCTCTCCATCTGTTTGTGTCATCTTTGATTCCTTTCATCAATGTCTTATAGTTTTCTGAGTATAGGTTTATTCCTAGGTATATTATTCTTTATGTTGCAATGGTGAATGGGATTGTTTCCTTAATTTCTCTTTCCAATCATTTGTTGTTAGTGTATAGGAATGCAAGAGATTTCTGTGCATTAATTTTGTATCCTGCAACTTTAACAAATTCATTGATTAACTCTAGTAGTTTTCTGGTTTCATCTTTAGGATTCTCTATGTATAGTATCATGTCATCAGCAAACAGTGACAGTTTTATTTCTTCATTTCCAATTTATACTTATTTTATTTCTTTTTCTTCTCTGATTGCCATTGTTAGGACTTCCAAAACTATGATGAATAATAGTGGCAGGTATGGACATCCTTGTCTTGTTCCTGATCTTAGAGGAAATCCTTTCAGTTTTTCAACATTGAGAATGATGTTTGCTGTGGGTTTGTCATATATGGCCTTTATTATGTTGAGGTAGGTTCCCTCTATGCCCGCTTTCTGATGAGTTTTTATCATAAATGGGTGTTGAATTTTGTCAAAAGATTTTTCTGCATCTATTGAGATGATCATATGGTTTTTATTCTTCAATTTGTTAATATGGTGTATCACATTGTTTGATTTGCATATATTGTAGAATCCTTGCATCCCTGGGATAAATCCCACTTGATCATGGTGTATGACCCTTTTAATGTGTTGTTGGATTCTGTTCACTAGTATTTCGTTGAGGATTTTTGCATCTATATTCATCAGTGATACTGGTCTGTAATTTTCACTTTTTGTAGTATTTTGTCTGGTTTTGGTATCAGGGTGATGATGGCCTCCTAGAATGAGTTTGGGAGTGTTCCTTCCTCTGCAATTTTTTGGAAGAGTTTAAAGAGGATGGGTGTTAGCTCTTCTCTAAATGTTTGATAGAATTCACCTGTGAAGCCATCTCATCCTGTATTTTTGTTTGTTGGAAGATTTTAATCACAGTTTCAATTTCATTACTTGTAATTGGTCTGTTCATATTTTCTGTTTCTTTATAGTTCAGTTTTGGAAGGTTATACCTTTCTAAGAATTTGTCCATTTCTTCCAGGTTGTCCATTTTATTGGCACAGAGTTGCTTGTAGTAGTCTCTTATGATCCTTTGTATTTCTGCAGTGTTAATTGTAACTTCTTTTTCACTTCTAATTTTATTGATTTGCATCCTCTCCCTCTTTTTCTTGATGAGTCAGGCTAAAGGTTTATCAATTTTGTTTATCTTCTCAAAGAATGAGCTTTTAGTTTTATTGATCTTTGCTATTGTTTTCTTTGTTTTTATTTCATTTATATCTGCTCTGATCTTTATGATTTCTTTCCTTCTACTAACTTTGGGTTTTGTTTGCTCCTCTTTCTTTAGTTCCTTTAGGTATAAGTTCAGATTGTTTATTTGATATTTTTCTTGTTTCTTGAGGTAGGATTGTATTGCTATAAATGTCCCTCTTAGAACTGCTTTTGCTGTATCCCATAGCTTTTATATCATTGTGTTTTCATTGTCTTTTGTCTCTAGGTATTTTTTTATTTCCTCTTTGATTTCTTCAGTTATATCTTGGTTATTTAGTAACGTACTGTTGAGCCTCCATGTGTTTGAGCTTTTTATATGTTTCTCCCTGTAATTGATTTCTAATCTCATAGCATTACAGTTGGAAAAGATGCTTGATATGATCTCAATTTTCTTAAATTTACCAAGGCTTGATTTGTGACCCAAGATGCAATCTATCCTGGAAAATTTTCTGTGTGCACTTGAGAAGAAAGTGTAATCTACTGTTTTTGGATGGAATGTCCTATAAATATCAGTTAAATCTATCTGGTCTATTTTGTCATTTAAAACTTGTGTTTCCTTATTAATTTTCTGTCTGGATGATCTTTCCATTGGTATAAGTGAGGTGTTAAAGTCCCCCACTATTATTGTGTTACTGTTGATTTCCTCTCTTATAGCTACTAGCAGTTGCTTTATGTATTGAGGTGCTCCTATGTTGGGTACATATTTATTTATTTATTATTTTTTTAAAAACTCAGTTTATTCCAAAGTGCAATGAAGACTGATAGTTTAAAAAGAAGAGAAAGTTCTTGGTCAGCTGTGGGAATGCCTCACTTGCTAGCTCACACCCACTCCCTTTGAAACAAGGTGTTCGGACAGACCATACTTGGAAGCAGCTCCTCACAAAGCCACCATGCAGAGGCCCCAGCCGCAGGACAGCTCCCTCCAGCTCACAAGGGGGAGCCATCTCCCCCCACCTGCCAGGGCTCTGACAGCAGGCACAGAGAAGTGGCACAGGCAGGTGGCGGAGGGGCAGCCAGGGCATGTGGGGGCCACTACCTTCTGCAGCCCCCTCCCTTCTACTGCCAAAGCTCCTCTCTGTAGAAGGTGCTTGTGTGTCCTAGGACCAGGTAGGGGGCTAGGCTCCACAAACAAGTGACAATCACTCCTGTATCTGTAACATCTCCCCCAGGATCCATGATTCAGTCCGGGCTCCCCTAGCCAACCCCCCACCCCACTGTGCATTAGGCAGCTGAGGTTCAGCCAGGAGAAAGATACATTCAGACTATACTCCAAGGTTAACCCCAGCTGTGGTGCAGGGAGTGGGAAGGCAGCACCTCCTGCTGGGACCCAAGGGATGACAAGCCAGGGCTGGGCACAGGTGTGTCTGGAGAACCACCCCTGCCCAACCCTTTCCCCACGTTGAGCACAGCCAGGCCAGCACAACCATGTTAATAAAGCTGCTGCGGCCCTCACCCGCCACAAAGCTAAAGTGCTCCCCAACCCTCCAGCCCTGGTACAGAGCTCTAGTTCCCCATCCCAAGACACAGGAAAGCTCCCCTCTTTTCAGCTTCAAACTGGACTTTCAGCCACGTAGGGCCTGGGGGTAGTGGCAGCAAAAGCAGCAGCCATAATGTCAAACATACAAATGACCGGAGAAATCTCATCTGTACCTCACCCACTCAGAACTGGCTTGGGGCTATGTACAAGTTAGGAAGGGCAGATCAGGACACTTGCAGGCACAGACACACTCGTGCACACCTGCTTGATGATGGGGGAACCTAGGGGACACCTGTCCACCAGCTGGGAACTGATCCCCATGCACTCTATTTGCATGTCTTCAATTAGGCCTCTGCATTTTATATTCATTGAACCACCAGTGCCAGAACATCTTTCAGAGGGTCAGGCAGGCCGTGCCAGGGTCCCAGGAGGATGCTGGGGTGGGTTTGGGGTTGGAAACATGGAGAAAGAGGGACTTGTTTCCTCTCCTGATGTGCAGGGCATGCCCCCTTCTCCTGGAGTCTGGATCACTGGGTAATGGGGCAGCTGACTGACTGTCCATCTGTGTCTCCCTGTCTACCACTGAAAGCTCGGGGAAGAAGGGTCCTTGGCAGTTGGGGGCTGGGAGGCCGCATCCTCTGAGGCCCCTTCTGGCTCTGGTTCAGTAGCCATGGGCTCCTCAGCCTTATCCCTGTTCCTGCTGGCCTCCTGGAGCTGGTGCTGCCGTGCCACCTTGGCTTACAGATTCTCCAAATCTTTTTGGCTGACAAGAATGAAGAGGATGCTGTTGATAATGTTCAGCTGTTCCAAGACACTGGCCATGCTGGGGGCTGTGAACTTGAGGGGCGGGATGTTGGCACTAGAGCTGTGTGGTAGATCTCGTTCATGGTGCACTGCAGGCCATGGCTGCTGGGTCAGGCACTTGAGGTACTTGGAGCTCTCCTTGGTCTTCTCATGGTCCTATATTTATAATTGTTATATGCTCTTCTTGGATTGATCCCTTGATCATTATGTAGTGTCATTCCTTGTCTCTTGCAACATTTTTTATTTTAAAGTCTATTTTATCTGATATGAGTATTGCTACTCCAGCTTTCTTTTGATTACCATTTGCATGGAATATCTTTTTCCATCCCCTCACTTTCAGTCTGTATGTGTCCCTAGGTCTGAAGTGGGTCTCTTGTAGACAGCATATATATTGGTCTTGTTTTTCATTTTTTTTTTTTTTGTAGTATGTGGACCTCTCACTGCTGTGGCCTCTCCCGTTGCGGAGCACAGGCTCCGGACCGCAGGCTCAGCGGCCATGGCTCACGGGACTAGCTGCTCCGTGGCATGTGGGATCTTCCCGGACCGGGGCACGAACCTGTGTCCCCTGCATAGGCAGGCAGACTCTCAACCACTGCGCCACCAGGGAAGCCCTTTTTTTAATTCTTGTAGGTCTTTGTTAAACAGTTTTTGCATCTTCTCGATCTTTGCCTCCATTCTTTTTTTGAGGTCCTGGATCATCTTCACTATCATTATTCTGAATTCTTTTCCTGGAAGGTTGCCTATCTCTACTTCATTTAGTTGTTTTTCTGAGGTTTTATCTTGTTCCTTCATCTGGTACATAGCCCTCTGCCTTTTGTTTTTGTCTATCATTCTGTGAATGTGGTTTTCGTTCCACAGGCTGCAGAATTGTAGTTCTTCTTGCTTCTGCTCAAGATTCTGTACTTTTTATGAAAAGTTTTTGTTAATGCTGATTAATGACAACTGCATTGCCTTTCCATTAGTTGGTTTTAGCGACTAGGATGAATATCTCTCACTACATAACAAATTGAAAGCTTGGTAATCTTAAATTGTAAACTCCTTACTGCAGCATGGAACAAAGGGTTACATTAGTTCTGCAGTGCTTTATGCAGAAAGAGAACTTAATAAATGCTAACTACCTGTATTTATAACTTGAGGGATGATAATCCAAGATTACTGTATCCCCATTTTTCACATGATCCCCTTTGTACTCCTTGTGGACACATGGCAAATATTGCTCATTTGAGATCACTAGGGTGCTTCTTTGCTTCTTCACAAACAAGATAGGGAAGGGAAAGAGAAATTTCAAAAAGCTGGGACCTAAAAATCAAGTCTTGAAAAACAATATCCACTGGATTAATCTCAGCAAGACTACGTCAGTTATTAGTCTCTATAGAATATCCAGCTCCCCCCAATGTTACTATGGTTCCACATATATTTCCTCATTAATAGAGGCTGCCTATTATGCTGCTTATTCAACTCTTTTACTTTTTGCTTCTTTCTTCAACCACTTTCCTTATGATTTTGTTCAATTTGTTAAAATAGAAATAGCAATACCTCCCACTGCATAGCTCAATTTTAAATGTATTACACAATGTAAAAACAGTTTGGCAAGCCTTATTACATTGTACAAATGAAAGGTAATATAATGGCAATGCTTTACTCCCATAAAATATTGAATCTATCCATCTATAAGTTTTTTCTAGATATTCAATCCTATGAAGTGTTCACTAGATTGAAAGCTATTAGTACAGTTGGAAATTACAACATTTTCAGGGGAAATATTGAACAAAACTCATATGTAACTAATTGTACATGCCATTGTGAACATCACTGTGTTGAGATGGAGGTCACAATTAATGAATGACTTAAATGACAGGACAAATGATGGATTTTGCCTCTTCAAAATTTAATGGCAACTTCACATGGTGATTAATTAGAAGCACTGTTTATGAAGATTATCATTCATGTAAGCATACCTTGGTTTTTAATTATTTGATTTTTCTATTCAGAATCTTTAACTAGTATTTCTGAATATATCTGGACACAAAAGTATCAGGGTATACTCGTTTATATCTTTAATGCATTACTTTGGATATTAAAATGAATATTCAACATCCAAAACCATTCCGGGAATAATAAATTGTTCCTACTATTTTTAGCAGTTAGGAAAGTTCATTTGAAAGTTAATGCTGGTGACTGTCATAGGTGAAGTGCTAATGAATTAGCCTCAGGAAGGGACATGACTTTCTTAGCTGTTTTACTGGAAGACTTTGTAAATGTGTGTTATGTTCCTGTGCTTCCTGTGAATTCATCAGAAATTTTAAAATTAAAAATCTTTGCCTAAGTCAATTGGAAAATACTATTTTAAAAATCCTTAAATTTGAACTGTTTACCCTTCATATGTTTCTGTATTATTAGCTATTTTATTGGCTATAAAAGTAAGTAAATTAACTACTATCACGTTCAAGTGGAGGAGCAAAGAATGACAAATTTATATGAAATCTTTTTTTATAATTTTGAGCTTATGTGAAGGATCTAACTCAAGCATGTTGGCATCTTTTGTAGCTTAATGTACACACCCATGCATCAATTAAATTGTTTATGAGGTACTAGTTTCAAATATATACTATATCTCAAAATTCAGAAGAAAATTATCACCAGGAATATAAATATTTAAGTGTTTATTTTGCTTTTATAAGGACAACTTGGGAAGGAAGCATTTGAAAACCTCACTTCAGTGCTCCACTAAATTCTGGTGATACACCGAACATTCTTCCTTCTTAATGTATTCATAGAAGCAATTGGCTCCTGAACAAACCACTCAGATGTTTTCTGACCTGCTATAACTTTCAGGAATTAGAGTGACACAAGGAGAAAAGAAATTTCAACCATCATTAATCAGTGGATTGCTTTCCCTTAAAAGGCAAAGTAAAAGGCATGTATTTAAATTTACCAATGCTGTTAGGTGCATAAAAGTCATAATGATCCACAGTTCTTTCCTTAATTACATTTTCTCATGTAAAAATAAGGATGTAGAGAATAATCTGATTGTATACGTTTTCTAAATTTTGTAAGCACTTAAAAATATTTTTAAAATAACAATTCAAAGATGTCAAACATAATTTCATTCACATTATAAAGGTGAATAGATCAGATAATCTAGTTTAAGAGCCTAAGTAAACTGCGGAATTTTCAACTCTAAAAATATGAGTACCAACTACTTGCTTCATGTCTCATGGAACATTTAAAACTGATAAATTTAGGAATCCTATCATTTTTTTTCCTATGAGCTGTAATAATCCTGTAAAGCAAGAAAGGTAACTCTGACATATTTATCTTATTAATTTATAACTTTTTAGTGTTATCATTTTCCTTATTACATGGTCTCACAATCTGATTACGTGTTCCACCCACAGTGTCAAATTCAGGGCAAACAAAAACTCCTTTTAAATAAAGATGTCTCCATAGGCACAAGCTTATTAATTATAGTACACTAGTGAAAAGAGACCAGACTTTAGATTTGTAGATAATTTATTTTGGATCCTGGTGGGATACATACTGACTGTGTGATGTTGAGGATGTCACTGAACTTTTACTTGAACTTCAGTTTCCTCATCTAGAAATTTGGGAAAAAAATATATCCAGGAGGTAAGAGTGCAGACAAAATTTATACAGTGTTTAGCATGCAGTATGTATGTTTTAATAACTTTTATATTTTAGAATACTTGTAGATTCATAGAACAGTGAGTATCCATATACTCACATCTCGTTTCTCCTATTATTAACATCTTATATTAGGAAATACATTTTTTAAAATAAATGAAGCAATATTGACATATTATTATTAACTAAAATCCACCCTTTATTTAGATTTCCTTTGTTTTTACCTAATGTCTCTTTTCTGTTCCAGAATCCCATTCAGGACACCCCCTTACATTTAGTCATCATATCTCCTTAGGCTTCTCTAGACTGACAGTTTCTCAGATTTTCATGACCTCAACTGTTTTACAGGGTACTGCTGAGATATATTGTACAATGACCCTCACTGGGTCATGATTTTCTCATGATTAGACTGGGGATAAGGTTTGGGGGAAAAAGATCACAGAGGTAGAGTGCCATTCTCATGTCAAATTATTTCATATCACTGATAAGAATGAGGTAGTGTGTGTCGAGTTTCTTTATCATAAAGTTACTCTTTCGACCCTCATTCTTTCCATACCATACCCATTGGAAGGAAGTCACTATGTACAATCCACACTTATGAGGTGGAGAGTTATATTCCACCTTTATGAAAGGACAAGATATAAATTTTATTTGGAATTCTTCACTGATCCATGTGGTACTGGCTTATAGTTGGAGACAGAATAAATTAATGTGCAGCATGGGTTTTGACTGTTCTCTCCATTTATTTGTTGTGGTCATTTATTTATATCAGTAGGGACTCATGGATATTTATTTATCATTTTGATTATAACCCAAAACTACACTATTTATTTTACTGCTCAAACTGTTCTCTCTTGGCTACTGAGAGTGTCCCTTGGACATGCCTCCATAGTTTTGTTTTCCTTTGTGAAACGAGTTATGTCAGCAATGACTGAGACATGATCTGAGGACCACCGGGTTTGTTGCCCGTGCTGGATTTCTGTTGAACACTCCGAAATAAAACTGCTGAATCATTGCTCAGTTGCCAAAAGGAAAGAATAATGCTGAGAACTGGACTTTTTCTGGAAAAGGAATGTAAAACAAATCTTTTCCTAGTAACGGAGAAGATGCTTTCCATAACCCAATCATATGTATGGAACAATTCTACCCTCCAATCCAAATTCTTGGTAGCCTGCATTAACTGCCTCGCTTTTCTCATTAAAACCTGTGCCCATTTTCCTCCAGTGGGACACTTTCCTGGGTTCCTCCAGAATCTGTGCTCTATCCCTGAATTGTAATTCTAAGACCTCAAATAAGCTGCCATTTTGCCTCTTTATAGTTCATGGTCTTTTTGGTTGACAGCTTTTATTTTGTTTTCTTTTTTAACACTTCCTTGCTTTCTGGTACTGCAAGATTCTCTAAACTTATCTTGTGTATTCCCTGTACCACCCTTAAGCCTTAATATCAGCCGTTTCTTTTTTCTCCAAAGGGGCCTGGCTCCTTTTATTGAAGAATAGTGTTAGAAATCAAGATCTGGGTGATGAGTGTGCTTGTTGCTACTGCAGTATCCTTGCTTCTAGGACCTCTCACCTGAGAGAGCAATGAGATAAGTGTGTACATAATAACGTGTAGTATAGACACATAGCTATAAACATTTGGACATGTATATAATATAGATCTTGACCTATATTAAGCTACACATGAGTTCATGCTGGTGTCCCCAACTCTTATCTAGTACCAAGTGGATCATGCAAGACGTCCCCTTTTGCTTCTCTGTAATCACCACACCAACAATGAGAAACTTGTCTCCTAGCATCTGCCATCCATTAACTTGTTTAATTTCAGTACACAGGAATATTGAGTTCAAATTGTTAACCCATGCCCCCATGGTCAAGAACTTTGCCAACTACAGTACAGTGCTTATGTTCAGTTCCTTTTGCCTTTAGTCTTACAGTCTCCACTTATTTCTAAAATTACTTAGGTCAGCTATTTTTCCCTTAATTCCATTTAATGAGCTTAGTACATTTGTAATACAATTAGATTAGTTTCTCATAGTCTACATTTCATTTTGGTATTCCCTGACATCTTAAATGATTTTTTAAATCTCATGCATTAAGGTTTACTCTTTATGCTATAAAGTTATCTGGGTCTTGACAAAATGCAGAGTGCCTTGTGTCCACAACTATATTTTCATTCAGAATAGTTCACTGCCTTTAAAAATCCTTTGTTGGTCATCTGTTCAACCCTCCCTCATCCCTAAAACCCTTGCAGCCAGGGATATATTTATTATCCTTACAATTTTGTCTTTTCAACAATGTCATATAAATAGAATCATATAATGTGTAGACTTTTAAGATTAGTTTTTTTTACTTAGTAATTTTGGGCTTTCATTTATACCTTTATAGTCTTTCCCTAGGTTTAATTGCTGAGAAACTCCTGTTTAGTTTTATCTTTTATTTTAGGTTTTTTCTTTTCTTTTTTTTTTTTTCTGGTCCATGTATTTTTTCCTTCTGTAACACACCACCCTGGATCATTAGCTTAGTTTTCTTCTGTTCCTAGGTTTATATGCAATCATAGAAAAATATCTAACTGTGTATGATAGCTAATAGCAATTTTGTTATTAAATATTTTAAAAATTATTGGCATAATTTTTCATGCTTATTTTATTTTATAATAGTCCTTACTAATCTTTATTTTGCCCTTTAATTTTTGTTTTTTCTTCCTCTTATTTCAATCTATTCATTTTCTTTTTTAGTTAATATTTATTCCTTCTTTCTCTTTCATCTTTTCTGTTTCTTTTAGAATTATGTTTTAATCTGAACTTTTTAGCTTTTAATTTTTCTATTTAGGTTTCTCCATCACTGAGTTTACCTGCCCACCTTCTGAAACCGAGTGGGACCCTGTGGGACCTTCCCCAGGAACACACACACACACACACACACACACCCCATATACCTTGCCTCTTGTTTGTAGAAAATCTTTAGCCTCCTAGGCCTTCCCTGAGTTCCAAAGAACAAATTTAATCAGAGAAGTGAGAAAATACAGAAACAAAGGAAAGCAGTCAAGAAAGAAAATATAATAATAATTTAGCCATAAAGCAAAGTCGAGGACCTTTTAGTTTCATTCCTTCTCAAAGGCTATAAAGAATATCCTGAGCCATATCCTTGAGTTTGTTTTGCAAATACTAAAACCCCCACCAGGTGGAGGAAGTTAACTGCATGCTGAAAACAAGAACACAGACCCCAGACCAGTTGAAACCAGAAGGTTGATGATTGACATTCCTGAAACACCACCCTGTTATCTCACCATCAGAAAATTGTGCAGGAACTGATCACATACCCTGTGACCCTCTCCCTCACACCATCTTGAAAAACCTACCCTTGAAAGCCATTAGGGAGTTCAATTCTTTAGAGCATCAGCTGCCCATTCTCCTTGCTTGATGCCCTGCAATAAACACTGTAACTCCCTTCACCACAACCCACTGTCAGTAGATTGGCATTGCTGTGCGTTGGGCAAGCAGATCCAAGTTGAGTTTGGTAATACTTCCTCTCCAAATAAATACTTGGATAATCCTTGAATTATTTGATATCCTGATTACAATATGATATTCAGAGTGGTTAATAAGAAGAATTTAATTAGAAGACTGTTTCCAAGTTGAGTAAAGGGCAAGAAGAGAGAGCAGCTACCAAAACTTAAAGTTAGCTCTACCGAAAAGACTGCTTAACATATGGTCACCTTATTTTTGATGAAGGAGGCAAGAATATACAGTGGAGAAAAGACAGCCTCTTCAATAAGTGGTGCTGGGAAAACTGGACAGCTACATGTAAAAGAATGAAATTAGAACACTCCTTAACACCATACACAAAAATAAACTCAAGGGGCTTCCCTGGTGGCGCAGTGGTTGAGAGTCCGCCTGCCGATGCAGGGGATACCGGTTCGTGCCCCGGTCCGGGAGGATCCCGCATGCCGCGGAGTGGCTGGGCCCGTGAGCCATGGCCGCTGGGCCTGCGCGTCCGGAGCCTGTGCTCCGCAATGGGAGAGGCCACAGCAGTGAGAGGCCCGCATACCGCAAAAAAAAAAAAAAAAAAAAAAAAAAAAAAAAAAAATAAACTCAAAATAGATTAAAGACCTAAATGTAAGGCCAGACACTATAAAACTCATAGAGGAAAACGTAGGCATAACACTCTATGACATAAATCACAGCAAGATCCTTTTTGACCCACCTCCTAGAGAAATGGAAACAGAAACAAAAATAAACAAATGGGACCTAATGAAACTTCAAAGGTTTTGCACAGCAAAGGAAACCATAAACAAGATGAAAAGACAACCCTCAGAATGGGAGAAAATATTTGCAAATGAAGCAACTGATGAAGGATTAATCTCCAAAATTTACAAGCAGGGCATGCAGCTCAATTTCAAAAAAAACAAACAACCCAATCTAAAAATGGGTAGAAGACCTAAATAGACATTTCTCCAAAGAAGATATACAGATTGCCAACAAACACATGAAAGGATGCTCAACATCACTAATCATTACAGAAATGCAAATCAAAGCTACAATGAAGTATTACCTCACACTGGTCAGAATGGCCATCATCAAAAAATCTACAAACAATAAATGCTGGAGAGGGTATGGAGAAAAGGGAACCCTCTTGCACTGTTGGTGGGAAAGTAAATTGATACAGCCACTATGGAGAACAGTATTGAGGTTCCTTAAAAAACTACAAATAGAACTACCATATGATGCAGCAATCCCACTAGTGGGCATATACCCTGGGAAAACCATAATTCAAAAAGAGTCATGTACCACAATGTTCATTGCAGCACTATTTACAATAGCCAGGACATGGAAGCAATGTAAGTGTCCATTGAGAGATGAATGGATAAAGAAGATGTGGCACATATATACAATGGAATATTACTCAGCCATAAAAAGAAACGAAATGGAGTTATTTGTGGTGAGGTGGATGGACCTAGAGTCTGTCATACAGAGTGAATTAAGTCAGAAAGAGAAAAACAAATACCATATGCTAACACATATATATGGAATCTAAAAAAAAAAAAAAATGTTCTGAAGAACCTAGGGGCAGCACAGGAATAAAGATACAGACATAGAGAATGGACTTGAGGACACGGGGAGTGGGAAGGTAAGCTGGGATGAGGTGAGAGAGTGGCATGGACTTATATATACTACCAAATGTAAAATAGCTAGTGGGAAGCAACAGCATAGCACAGGGAGATCAGCTCAGTGCTTTGTGACCACCTAGAGAGGTGGTATAGGGAGGGTGGGAGAGAGGGAGAAGCAAGAGGGAGGAGATATGGAGATCTATGTATATGTGTAGCTGACTCACTTTGTTATAAAGCAGATACTAACACACCATTGTAAACAACTACACTCCAGTAAAGATGTTAAAAAAAAAAAAGAAAAGACTGCTTAATAGCAACTGTGTTATTAGTAGGTAGAATGGACTCAGTATGGTTTGGAGAGGGTAGAGGGTATATACAATATGATCTCATTCTCTTACCATTTTTAGTGGTTGCCCTAGGGTTTATAATATGTATCTTTCATTAGACAGTGTCTATCTTCCAATAATGTTGTATAAATATGCATATAATGCAAGGATCTATTTTATATGTAGTGTAAACATCTTGCCAGTTTACAAAGTATGGAAGTTACAAATATTACAGTGATCATGTCAAATGGACTTAGGCTCCCACTTGGAAAATCTCTTCCTAGTCAGAAATAGAAAACATGAACATCAATAAGAATAATATCTGTGATGGATTAAAATGTATCAAATATGTTTAACTCCTTGAGTTAAAAAATAATTTAAAATAGGAAAAAATTATTGTTCAATTTTGGAGAATGCTATATGAAGTTACTAAATATTTTGAAAATCATTAAATAAAGAGTAAAAATCCAGAATTTCTTCTGCATCTTTCTATATGAGTCGTACCTTAAGGTGACGAAGTTGTTGATGAGAGAAAATATATTCTTACGGTATTATAAATAAAGGTTGTATATTTTTAAAAGGAATCATAACATTAAAATATCTCAATTTGGCAACTTTGAGTAAAATGCTGGTTCTGTGCAATGATCTAATATCATAAATGTAGAAATAACCTGACATTATGTGCCTTCTGATGGAAGCACGCAATAACAACTCTGAAGTACTCATACTGGAAAAATGACCCAGAATCTTACCAGGGTTCTCTAGGTCTAACTGCCCATTTATAGGAAATAGAAGTGGCAAAGAAATGTGTTCTATTACACCATAGGCAGGTCAACCGCAAAAAATTAGACTGTGGAAAATGCTATTGAGATAAACTACTGGTTTCCTTAACAAGTAAATTACAAGAAAAGAGAATGGAGAGTGTGAGTAGGAACCTATATATTAAATGAGATTTGTCAACCAACTACTATCTATTGGCTATATTGGAACTTAATTCCAACTAGTGGTTCTCAACTAGGGGTAGTTTTATACTCAGGGGACATTTGGAAATATCTGGAGACATTTTTGATTGTCACACCTGGGTGTGGGGTGGGGAGAGGAGCCTGTAAAGGGCATCTACTGGGTACAAGCCAGGGATGCAGCTGCACATTTACAATGCACAGGCCAGTCTCTCCATAACAAATAATTGTCTGGCTTAAAATGCCAATAGTGTGGAGGTTGAAAATCCCTGATTCGAATAAATAAGCTTTATAAGAAATTTGTTTTATGTGCATTCTAATTCTGTAGTAGAAGGTATAGATATACTTGTACATGAGACAGTTGCATGAATGGTTCAGTGTAAATTGAGGAATAGTTTTGTTTTGTTTTGTTTGGATAGAGATTTTTATTAATATTTAGAGTAAATATTTTTATATTTAATTAACTAGTTCTACTTGATTCTGAAGGCAAAGAAAACAGAAAAGCTCAGTGAAAGAAAACACAAAAGACTTAAAATACCAATATCCAAGAAGAATCATGTCTTTGGAGTCAATCTTTCTAAACTTTTGCCCATGTCTATGACATACATAGATAAATTATATAAAATATGTAATCAAAATATACATATACACATACATAATAAATGTGCATAAATGTATCTCACAAAAGCTATCACTCAGAGCATATATAATTTATAACTAGCTTTTTTTAATTTTTAAATTTAATTTTATTTATTTTTTTATACAGCATGTTCTTATCAGTCATCAATTTTATACACATCAGTGTATACATGTCAATCGCAATCACCCAATTCATCACACCATGATCCCCACCGCGGCTTTCCCCCCTTGGTGTCCATACATTTGTTCTCTACATCTGTGTCTCAACTTCTGCCCTGCAAACTGGTTCATCTGTACCATTTTTCTACGTTCCACATACATGCATTAGTATACGATATTTGTTTTTCTCTTTCTGACTTCACTCTGTTTGACAGTCTCTAGATCCATCCACATCTCAACAAATGACCCAATTTTGTTCCTTTTTATGGCTGAGTAATATTCCATTGTATATATGTTCCACATCTTCTTTATCCATTCGTCTGTCAATGGGCATTTAGGTTGCTTCCATGACCTGGCTATTGTAAGTAGTGCTGCAATGAACATTGGGGTGCATGCATCTATTTGAATTATGGTTTTCTGTGGGTATATGCCCAGTAGTGGGACTGCTGGATCATGTGGTAATTCTATTTTTCGTTTTTTAAGGAACCTCTATACTGTTCTCCATAGTGGCTGTATCAATTTACATTCCCACCAACAGTGCAAGAGGGTTCCCTTTTCTCCAAACCCATTCCAGCATTTGTTGTTTGTAGATTTTCTGATGATGCCCATTCTAACTGGTGTGAGGTGATACCTCATTGTAGTTTTGATTTGCATTTCTCTAATGATTAATGATGTTGAGCATTCTTTCATGTGTTTGTTGGCAATCTGTATGTCTTCTTTGGAGAAATGTCTATTTAGGTCTTCTGCCCATTTCTGGATTGGGTTGTTTGTTTCTTTAATATTGAGCTGCGTGAGCTGTTTATATATTTTGGAGATGAATCCTTTGTCCGTTGATTCATTTGCAAATATTTTCTCCCATCCTGACAGTTGTCTTTTGGTTCTTGTTTATGGTTTCCTTTGCTGTGCAAAAGCTTTGAAGTTTCATTAGGTCCCATTTGTTTATTTTTGCTTTTATTTCCATTACTCTAGCAGGTGTATCAAAAAAGATCTTGCTGTGACTGTAGGTCATGCTACGCAATACCCAACCAATTCTGCACAACTTTATTCATAATAATATAAATTTTTGCACAAATTCTAGATTTGGAGTATTTTGCTCCACAGTATTACAGCTTAACATTTCTTTTCTATATTACTCTGAGGGAATTAATAAATATTGGATATAAATTTAATGTGAAATAATTTAATGTGAAATATAGAAAAATACTTCTAATACTATGGTTAAATGGATTAATGAAGTCTTGACTAAATTTGACAATGAACTATCTTCTTAAATAGATGTTAACTGGCCTTAATTAATTAATTTTCCTTCCAGTTTTATTGAGATATAATTGACATATACACTGTAGAAGCTTAAGTTGCACAGCATAATGATTTGACTTACATACATCATGAAACGATTACCACAATAGGTTTAGTGAATATCCATCATCTCATATAGATGCAAAATAAAAGAAAAAGAAAAAGAAATACTTTTTTCTTGTAATTAGAACTCTTAGGAACTACTCTCTTAACCACTTTCATATTTAATATGCAACAGTGTTAATTATATTTATCAAGTTGTATATTACATCCCTAGCACTGATTTATCTTGTGACTGGAAGGGTATACCTTTTGAAAACCTTCATGCAATTCCATTAAGCAATTTTAATAAATGCATTTTTCAGTTTTATTAAATTGATATAGAGTATTAACATAAACTGGATATTTTTATTTTATTTTTATATTTTAATTCCAAATGCTATGAGAAAGAAACGACTTAGTATGCTCATTGAAATCAGTTTTACTATGTCTAAAGGGCCTGCAATGATTAGAGGATATGGATAAAAAGAAGGTGAGAATGTATTACTGCATGTAAAAAGATCCCTCCCAGGATTTTGCTAAATAATTAATTTTATTAACATGTTCCTTGAAAGTATTTTTTATTGGTAGGAGAATTAGATGATTTATATATTTTTCCTTAATGAAAATTTATTCTAGAACAAAAGAGACAATTTGAATTGAGTGACAATTTTCTTATTTTTATAATATTTTTCTGGATTGAAAACAGGAACATACATACATACCATCTTAGTATACTAATAAATACTAATAAAAACATTATTTATCAAGCACTTAATATATTCTAGGCATTCTGGTATGTACTTTGGACTCATTATCTCATTGAATTTTCAGGCATATATTACCATAAATAAACCCATGGGGGGAGTGTTATCAACCATATTTTACATGTGAAACAAAGGTTAATAAGGTAAAAGGATATTAATAAATAAATAAATAAGACTTTCCAAAACAAAAACTGAGAGATTTTATCACCATGAGCCCTGCCTGACAAAATTGCTGAAAGGAGTTCTTCAAGGTGAAAATAAAGCACCCTAACTGTAACATGAAAATATATGAAAATAAAAAGCAACCTGATACAAAACCTAAGTTTCCCTCAATAGATTAATTGATAAAGAAGATCTGGTATGTATATATAATGCAATATCATTGAGTCATGAGAAAGAATCATGTCCCGCCATTTGTGATAACTTGTATAATACTTGAGGGCATTACGCTAAGTGAAATAATTCAGAGAAAGACAAATACTGTATGATATCACTTATATATGGAATCTAGAAAAGATGAATTCATAGAAACAAAGAGGAGAGTGGTGGTTACCAAGATCTGAGAGGTGGGGGAAATGGGGAGATGTTGGTCAAAGATTGCAAACTTCTAGTATTAAGATGACTAAGTTCTATAGATCTATTTTAAATCATGGTTATTATAGCTAATAACACTGTATTATATAGTTGAAAGTTGCTAAATAAATAGATCTTAAATACTGCCATGACCAAAAAGTGATAATTATGTGACGTGACGGAGGTATTAGCTAACACTGTGGTGGTAATCATTTTGCAATATATAAGTTTATCAAATACATGTTGTACACCTTAAACTTACACCTTATGTTATACACCTTATGTTGTACACCTTATGTTATAGGCTGATTATATCTCATTAAAGCTGTAAAAAATAGGGACTTCCCTGGTGGTGCAGTGGTTGAGAGTCCGCCTGCCGATGCAGGGGACACGGGTTCGTGCCCCAGTCCGGTAAGCTCCCACATGCCGCAGAGTGGCTAGGCCTGGGAGCCATGGCCGCTGAGCCTGTGCGTCCGGAGGCTGTGCTCCGCAACGGGAGAGGCCACAACAGTGAGAGGCCCGCTTACTGCAAAAAAAAAAAAAGAAACATAAATAAATAAATAAACAACACACTGGTAAAGGCAAAAAAATAATAATATTAATAAGGTGAAAGGACATTCAGAATTTTTTCCTGTGAAGAGATAAAGCCAAATTCAAATCCAATTCTATCTGGTTAAAACCCATTTTATTAATATTTTTCTGTACTGATACTGACAGAAACACATAAACAAAATATTAATTTTGTTATTATTTGCTCTGATTTTGACATCCAGACCGTATGGAGTATACTCTATATAGAGTTATGATAGAAACATGTTGAGTCCCAAGAGGTATTTACTATTATTAATTCTTGTAATAGTTACATAAAATTCCATCTTTAAACTTTCTATTGCGATCTGAAAATGTGAAGGTGATTTGTGAGCATGGTGAATTATATCTCTGTAAAATATTTCTTCGCTGCCTTTGGTTCTTATGACAAAGGAAGTTCCTGGGAAGTTGCACTAAAATATATCATTGATCTCAAAGAACTATTATGAATGAATCAATTGTAAGAAACTACTAAGTGATAGCCTCATTTCCATAGAAATGGTCTCATTATGACTAAATACTGAAAATGTATGAGGACAGTATTGTTTAGAGTAAGTCTTGCAGCAGTTCCTTCCCACTAACTCATATAAGTATCTTCTCTCATGTTTAAAATTAAATGATTTGAATTCATCATGCACACTAGGAGACATTCTTAGATTTTCACTCTGAACCATTAGTTCTGTTATTTTTGTAAGTTTATTTAGGCCTCTAATGACAATGAACTGAGTTGAATAAAATACTTTTCGTGTATTTTTAAATAAAATATGCTTCTTTTCAAAGTTGTAAGCAATGTTTATGTTTTCTTCCTTCTTTTGAGTTAAGAAATAAATGTGCAAGATGATGACGTGTAGCCAAATAGATTGTTATGAAAATAAAAACCTACCCTTTTCCTGTCATTTGGCCATATCCTCAAGGCTAATAATTTCTGTTAACTCAGACACTCACAGTTACAGGAACACATACATGTACTGTGTAAGGTCATATGCAGGTGTACACTTATGTAGTAAACTCTAATAACATCTCTCGCTATCCCCTCTTCATGTTTTTGGAAAGAAACAGTGTTTTTACAACTTTGTCTGATGGTGTATGAGAATCACCAATTTATGGTGCCTACAGTTAAAGAACGCATAGTAATTTGTTCTTTCAAAATTTGCTTGTTACCATGAATGTCCTCCATGGCAGGAGTAAATATTTTCAAAGTCCTCATAATAAAGGAAATACAGCATATCTGCACAAATCAAAGACTTGTCATTTTGAAAGTAAAAATCCAGAGAAAGATATAGCACCCTAAAAGGAGTATTAGTAAAAATAATTGCATGTACTTACAACAACTTCCATTCACTTGAGACCTACTATTTTCCATGTACTGTACTAAATACTTTATATGTAGTAAATCAGACCTCACAATAACATTCGAAGACGGTAGTCAATAAATTTGCCCAAAGCCTTACACCAAGCAAATGGTAGATCTAGGATTTGAAACAACGAGCCTGGCTTCAGGGTCTAGCTTCTAAGCTTCTTAACTGGAGGGTGTGGTCTATGGCCACGTCACTTACTCTAATACAAGTGACAAATTGAAACTAAAACAAAGCATCTATCCCAAGGTAGCAAACTATTGACAAGATGTGACTTGATGCGAGTTGTTTGGTTGTTTTATTGTACATTGCCAAAAAAATGGCTTTAAAAGGCAGTATAATTAGGCATTGCTATTTGCCATAATACAGTTATGGCATAAATCTTTTGTCTTACTGAGGATCACTTCATTCATTTATGTTAAATTACTGCACCTTCAAGGAACTGATTTCTCCAGACAAGGAAATTAAACAGGCAAAATCCTGTCTGATAAAGCTCATACAAAATAATCATGAAAAAGTTTCTCAGATTCCAGTTGCTTCCATGGATATGGATATGGATTCCTTATCCGTCTTACTCTTATTTTACACACAATTCTAACCTCTATGTTTACCATATTTCCTAGCTTACATCAATTTAGGAATTATAAGAGGGAGAAGATGCAAGAGGCATTTATACTCAAAATGATCACAATTGTAGTTGTGACTAGCAGTATATGTGCATGTAATATATATATATATATATATATATATATATATATATATAGTATACATATATGTATTATCTTTAACTTAAAAAAAATTCTGGTGGGTTGCTATCCAAAAAGAGATGACAGTGATCAAAGTACAAATTATGACAGAGAAAATTTTAAATTTTTTTAAAGTGAAAACTAGTTTTATTTTCAAGTAGCCATCATGCAGAGCAAGAGTAATTTTCACCTTTAATGCCAGAAATGAAAGGATTTACTTATTTCTCTGAAGAAAAAAATTCCTAACATTTGAATTGTTTGATCCATCTTATTCTCTCTGACATAAATTTTCTCTTGTTGAATTTTTTGTGTGGAAACATCGGGCTATAGTGCTGTCCAAAGTAAAAACAAACAAGGGAAATGTCTACTTTCCATCAAATCTATTCTAGCCATTCTAAAGCTATACAGGATCTATATTTTTTAATTGCTTAACATACTGGATGACACATATTAAAAACTCAATAATTGTGCCTATATTAATATCATTATTATTTTGTCATTAATGTTAATGTTATTAATAATGGTAGGCTGTGGAGGAGCTCCAAAAAAGAGACCTGGGTAAATCATTTTGTGTATTTATACAGAATGCTACCTTTCAAATAATAAATTTGATTTATTAAAGAATTTGTGGATAAATCTAATATTTAAAGTAAGCATCCTTAGTAGAAACTTCTAGCAAGTCATCTATAGACCTAATCCTTAAATTTATAACTTCACAAGTAATAAGCTTTGCCACTGGCATGAAGAGAGCAGAAAAGACCATATATATATATATATATATATATATATATATATATATATACCATGTAAAACTTAGCAAAAAAATGCATGTGTCAATATAAATCACAGAAAACTTACCAGGGACTGAATCAAAGCACTCTGAAAGGACTTCCCTGGTGGCACAGTGGTTATGAATCTGCCTGCTAATGGAGGGGACACGGGTTCGATCCCTGGCCTGGGAATATCCCATATGCCATGGAGCAACTAAGCCCACATGCCACAACTACTGAGCCCTGGCGGCACAACTACTGAAGCTGGAGTGCCTAGAGCCCATGCTCTGCAACAAGAGAAGACACTGCAGAGGGGAGCCTGTACACAACAGCGAATAGCTCCCGCTCGCCACAACGAGAGAAAGCCTGTGCGCAGCAACGAAGACCCAATGCAGCCAAAACAAACAAACAAAAAAACACTCTGAAAAATGTATTTATTTCTTATGAGACAAGAAGCTTGACAAAATTCCCTCTGCAATTCCTGAAAATAAGATTAGTGATCATCTCTTGTTTCTTCCAAAGTGTCTTTCCCTGACAATAGGAGAGATGATAGGAGTAACACCCTGGTTATGAATAACTGTGGGTTCCTCAGGTCAGAGAGGCCTGCCAACTGTATGGTCTTACAATATGTTAATATTGCTAATGCATCTAAAACTTCCTGGGATCACGCAGCTGTGCTGATGATGTGTTATATTCTCGGACATGACAAAACGCTACTGTGTAAAGAAGTCAAGTAGCAATCTTAAGATAAAGTTTGCATTTAGTTCCACAAATATATAGGGAAACGATCTACAAATTACTTCTAAGCATTTTTAACATGCAGTATATTTAACAAGTAGTAGTGTTTGAAGCTAATGTGGTCTCTAAGTGATTCACAAGTCTCCTACTTGAAACAATCTATGAACTATTACTATCTTGGAAGTCGGAATGAAAAAAGAAAAATGTTAGTTTCCTGAACTTATAATAAGGTGGTTAAAAGTATAGACTCTGCAGCAAAACGTTCTGGCTTCACATACAAGATTTTCCACTTACTAGATATCACTTAACTTCTCTGGGGCCATTGTCACATCTGTATACTGGATAGCATAGATGTTACATCAGAGTATTGCTGTTAAGATTAAATATCTAAGTCCTGTAGAACACTTAGAACAGTGTCTGACACATAGTAAGCTTTGTAGAAGTAATTAGCTATTCATGTATTTCTCATCTTATAAAAATAGTAACAAACATTTAATGAGACATAAAGTTATTTAATAAGTATAATTTGGCTCTAAATATATTAAAAAGGAGAATAGTTTGTTAGTGGTAAATAAACAAGGAACATTTTCATTTTTAAAATTTATTTCCTTAATAAATAGAAAAATAATTGAGCAATTAGTAGTCAGACTTTTACTTTTTAAATTTTAGCTTATGAGGATTTAGACAAAAATAAATCTCCCACTTACAATCCTCCATGCTCTTTCCTTCTTCCATTGGTTCACTGCAGACAAACTGAGATTTTGGGATTCATATGCTGACGATGATAGCAGTGGCCTTGTTCCCAGAATCACCACTTGTAAGAGAGTACGAGAGCCACCCACCAATAAAGAATACTGAATATGCCTTTTTCTTAAGTGAGAATTAAACATCTATCCTTTGTCACTATTTTTGTTGTAGGGAATTATTTTAAAATATATCTGCCCTGGCTTCTGAGGTAGTGAGAGGGGCCTGTGAAAAATATATTTTTTCTCTGAATGACAGTAGCTTTGATTTATCAAGTTTTAGAATTTTCAAATCCCATCAAATTCCCAACCCTCACACACAATCACCACCAAAGACAGATCAAAACTGCCACATCTTAATCGATGAAACCCTAGTACCCAATCCTTATCTTCTATTGATGAAAAGAGGATTATATACTTTTAGTCATCTAGTGTAATAGATGTTATTAAGATTTGATTTTTTCCAAAATGTCTTATCTTGCCCACTCTTTTATAAGTCTCGTGGAAGGAATCAAAACACAGTTCAAGTCCTTAGGCTGAATTCATTTGGTTTTTGTAGTTTAAAGACTCTTGCTCATTCACATTTAAATAAAACATCATTTTGCAATAATGAGTCACTGAGCAACCTACTTTAATTAACTACTTGAGGGAAGTAATAAAGTGTAATTTAGTCTACCCACTTTCACAGGATAAATTGAAATCACTAAATGATTTTCTCTCTTATTCAAAAAAAAAAAGAAAAAAGAAGCAACCCACACATAGGGAAGTAGTTGTTTATTTCCTTTTTTTAATTTGAAATCATTATTCATATTAACCTTTTTAAAAAAGTTCTGTATCTGTGTACTTGTATAACTAAATATTTTTGAATAAAGTGCTGCAGATATTGCCTTACAGATCATTAGGGAGAATATTAAATTAAACACAAGCTGAAGGTGATGAAGTTATAGTGGGGAGATAATAGATTTCCTTTTAGGAAAGAGCAAGATAGACATGTGACTGGGCCATTTTATCATGGACATAATAAAGGTACTTGCCTTGAGTACATACTTAAAATATGCTTAGTTTTTCTAAATTCTAGTTATCCACTATAGCAGACTAGAGAATGGGAAAATAGGAATATTCTGAGTGTTTGTTTTCTTGTGTTCCCTGTAGCTTATTTGATAAAACAATAAAGATTAAAATAGAAACAAAAGTTTGTAAAAAAAGGGTCATATTATGTAATCATTCATGCTATCTTAAGATGTTTTCATTTTATACTGATGTTAAGTATGTCACACCAAAATATATTTTCGAAAAGTGATCAAAGTACAAATGAATATTCATTCTTAATATCAAAGAGGCATATATGCCAGCTATCTATTTATTTCTTATCAGCTCCAAATTCACTGTTTTAGACTATGCTGTGAAAGTTGACATACTTTATTCCCTTACACTTGAATTCAAATATATAAGTATAAAATATATAAATAATAGTTGGCCTCTATAAAGAATTCTAAATATTCATTAAATTATTTGGGGTTGGATGTTATCTTTGAAAATACAATATAACAGCAATGAAAAGGTATCAAAGATAAAAGTAAAAATAAGGTAGTTTTCATACACACTTTTAGAAATTGTAATTATCTATATCTATGTATCCTTCTATCTCTTTATATATTACAATATATTGTAGTGATAACAGCAGAGTAAGTGCAACTTATCTTTAAATAACTTGAAGTTCTCAGTCATATTTTCCCTTTCTAATAGTGATGTTAATATTAGATTATGTGATATTCAATAGTTTGTATTCCCTTCAAAGTATACTAAATTTCTGTTTATCATCATAAATTAATCATTATCTAATGGCAAATCTGTTTGTAAGCAAGCATACTAGAAAGGATACAATTAAATAAAACAGAAGTTAGTGCTACCACATATTAAAAAATAGAATAATATTTTTACAGTGTGTGATAAACAAAACTTTCTACCACATGGCATGGCAATTCAGATTGCTGTTTTAGCATTTAAAAATATTATAAAGTTGACTCTAAAGATGAAATAAATAAAATGTCAGGCAGCAATATTTTATATAAAGCTTTAATAAAACAAAAATATCCTTGCCACTGGGGAGTTAATTTTCAGTCTGTTAGTAGTATTCCAATGCCTCAGAGAAGTAGCCAATAATCTCAGTTTTATTGGTTATTTAATCAAAAATGTCTGGGGACATGCAATTTACTCTCCTTTAATAAGGATAGTATCAATGGAGTTATCTGTGGAAAAAAATTCAAAAAAGTTCTAACTTACCTTTCCTTGGTGTCTACATTTGGTTAAAAATATGAACAGCTCTAGTATTAATTTTAAAACTATCCAGCCCATCCTTTCTCATTTCTAATAAGAAAGACTTTCTTTTCCCTTCTATCATCCTGTTACTGAAGAAAATATTATTAGTTGTTTTTTATGCCAATTTAGCACCATTTCATCATAGAGAACACAGGATTTCTAAAGAAATATTCCTATATCGAAATGTCACTCTGTTGATGACTTTCATGCTTGGCAATGTTTATTTTTGTTTTTGTTTCTATACATCTTTATTGGAGTATACTTGCTTCACAATGCTGTGTTAGTTTCTGTTGTACAACAGAGTGAATCAGCCACATCCATACATATATCCCCATATCCCCTCCCTTTTGAGCCTCCCTCCCACCCTCGCCATCCCACCCCTCTAGGTCAGCTTGACAATGTTTGAATGCACATTCGCACAAGGGCCACAAAACCAATTTATGACCCATATCCCTATTGAGAGAAATATTCATGATTAAGGGCAGCAATTATGAACTGCAGGAAAGTGTTTTGCTGAAGATTTGTCTACATAGGTAGTTCCACAAAATTGTTGCATGTCAGCATGCTGTATTGATTCACCATTGGAATATTTTCTAAAAGTTCATAGTTATTATTTGGAAAAAATTCCATTCTATAATTTTTATGTAATTTCTAGACCCATCCTTTTGGCTACTCAAGCAGCATTTGCTAATATATGTCATAGTGCAGAATTTTGTTCCATTAACCATCCTTTTAGTTTGATATATGTAAAATATTAGTTATTATTGCCCTCCTTACAAAATATTAACTATGCTTACAAACAATATTAAACTAACATTATATATTTATTTCACATGCATTTTCCAAATGCCCACTGCTTTAGGAGTAACAAGTTAGGCACTAAGTAGATATTCTGAGAAGAGTAAGATTTGATTCTTTCCCTCAAGGAGTATATAAATTCAGAAATGGTTAAGACAATGCATATTATGCTGGGTCAAATCTTTTTATGAAATAGTCTTTGTAGAAATACAGGTTTTCTGGGCCAATCAAAGGTAAAAGGCAGGAATATTCAGGGATGTTAGAAAACTGACTTTTCCTTTTATCCTTTTTCTTGGATAATGATGTGCTTTTGCTGAAATTAAATTTGGCCCAAGAACAAAAAAGGCCTAATATCAAACATTTCTTTATACCAATACTTGTTTGTTAGTGTGTCTTTCTTGATTGAAAATGTAAGCTTGAGAACTAAAAACAACAGCAAGGAAGAATTTTTTTTTTATCAGCTTCCCAACATCTTACCTGTAAATAGAGTGTCTTTAGCAGCAGCAAATTTCATAGGAAATACAGAGGCATAGGAAAATGCCACATAAAGATACATTACATCTGGACCTGCTTATGTGAGGCCTTCTTTTAGGACTGATTTTCAAATCTTTATTTAAAAACTGGGTGACTTATAATAGAGATATGTGTCTTTTCTCTTTTTCTGAAACCATATCCCAAAGGATTTGGGATAAACACATTGATCACACACAAACAGATGAAAATAGGTAAATCATACAGAATATATGATTTATCATATCCACAAACAGATTGTTCTAAGGCTTAAATAAAATGAAACATGTCCATATGCAATTTTATTAGCCAGCTTTACTATGGGATCAAAAACTCTTCAAATTTCAGTGGTTTACAACAACACACATTTATTTCTTGACACATTATATGTGAGGGGTTGTGGATCAGCTAATGTAGATTTACTCCATGAGTTTTCTCATTCTAAGACGCAGGATAAGAAGCCTTCCCTATTTAAGACATGATTTTCACTAAACAGAGGGAAAGAGAGCAAATGCCAACCATATAGTAGCTCCAAGTATCTGCTAAAACATGGCTTACATCAGGTCTGCTCATATCCTATTGGCCAAAGCAAATAGCTAAGCCCAAGAGGAATGAAGAGTGGAGGTATGCTCCCACGTGTGTATCACTGCAAATCACAGGGTCCCAGGCAAAAATGTATAATGCTCTTATACAAAATAAGGGCAATACACAGGAATAATCTAACACAAGTAGGGTTAAGAAAGTTTGAGTACAGAAAGTCATCTTTGAGTTCAGTTTTGATTTGACCAAGGAAGCTGGGTGAGGTTGTAGGGGAGGAATGGAATGTCAGATATTTTTAGCTGGCAGAAGGAAATCAAGAAGCAACAGTTAGAGGTAGAAAAATGGGGGTTTTATCATAAGAACAATCAGGCAGCACTATTACTGAACCTGTTCAAGTTTACAATATAATTGTGATTAGTATACTGGGGATTCAATAAAGCACTTCAGTGTTCACTTTATTATGAAGTCTTAGCTGTTCTAAAACTATAATTTGATTAGAACTCTCATTCCTCTACCGACTTCCAAATTTACTTTTACTTTTACTTTTTACCATTTTTAATTGAAGTATAGTTAATTTATAATGTGTTAGTTTCAGGTGTACAGCAAAGTGATTCAGATTATATATATATGTATATATACACACACACATATATATATTCTTTTTCAGATTATTTTCCATTATAGGTTATTACAAGATATTGAATATAGTTCCCTGTGCTATATAGTAGGTCCTTGTTGTTTATCTATTTTATATATATAGTAGTGTGTATATGTTAATCCCAAAATCCTAATTTATCTCTCCCCCCAATATACTTTTACTCAAATTTTGATAGTCTTTAATAAAATATGAAACATACAGCTTTGCCAAAACCAGTCCTGGGGATGACAAGAGGCAGAATGTCATCTATGTGATATCAGGTTTCCATATGGGGGACACTGAAGTAGAAGTTCCTTATCTTTTTTCTCACCTCTGCACTGGATGAAGATTAGCATATATAATCAGTTGTTCTCATAGAAATGATCAGGAAAGACTAAGGTCCTCTGGTCTCTCTTTTATTCTTAAGTTCAGCCTATAGATAAAGAGGGCTCATTCTAGACTTCTCTCTGCTACAAAATTAAAAGCTTGCACCTGAGGGGAATTTTGTGCTTGTCCAGTTGCTCCTGAGACTTAGTGGATGAATCTTTCTAAATCAGGGAATGTTAGCAAACCCTTTGTCTGCGTATCCTCCAGTCAGCTAATCATGACTAATGCTGATATTTTTATCTCCAGCTGACCATCTCTTCTTCTATAGATAACCTTATGACTAACAAAACTGCAACCTTCAGGGAAATCAGATTTTCTGAGTCTCAGAGAGGTGCATTTTTAAATTGTTTTTAGCAAGTGACATGTTCTAGTATGTTGTAGTCTGTTCTAGGAATTCAAGATGCAGAAATGAAAAAAAGAACCTGGAAAAATCACTGATCTTGTGAAATCATTCTTCATTGAAAGAAGACTAATATAAGCAAATAAGATATAAACAGGGGGATTTCAATTAATGAAAAGTTTTATTTGAAAAAAGCACTAAATGTGAAAGAGAGAAAGGGAGACTTAGGAGTCTTTCTCTATATGGAAAGGTTAGGAAATCTGTCCTTGCGTGGTTGACATTTGGATTGAGAACAAAGTGGATAGAGTCAAGCAAAAGACTGGGGGAAAAGATGTCAGTCACCTCTTAGAAATGTCCTGAAATCTAAGTTACATGGTATGTTCACTAAGAGGTACCTACAGGCCATCTGGAACAGGTTTAAGGGAATTTGTGATGTAAGCACTTGGCTTCATTAATTTCTGATTTTGAACATCCACTATGACAATATAGGTCTAATGCACCAGTCAGGTTCAGGCTACCTGAAGACTATATGACAAATCAGAACCAAAATTTGGTTTTAAGAGTTACAGAGTTATCAACGGTACTGAAGGTACAAACTTAGATGGTCTTCTGTGCTAAACTAAGGCCTTGGGAAAAGGAGTGGGTCCCAGAGAAAGAGATTAAGGGCATTTGGATAGAGGTACCGGATAAACTTGAGACCCCAAATTATGGTTCCCTCCAGACCAGTAAAAGTTGCTGCTTCCATCTCATAAGATTTTAACAGCCTCCCATTATTTGGAGAAGATGCAAAGGCTTTGTGAGATAAATACCTCACAAGATGATGTTTGTTTCCCTCAAGTTCCACTCATGCTTACATTTATTGCCCCTAATAACTATAGTTGTCACAATATAATGTGAGTAGAGAAGTCCAGTCCCTCTACATAAATAACTTATTCAACAAAAGAGCTGCAGTACCTGGCTAATATGTATAGTGAGAACAAGGGAAACAATAAGAGGGTTGATCTTGAGGGTGATACACTGGGGAGTAACAAAATATAGGCTAGATACAGTTGCTATGGCAAGGGGACTCTTTCCCATGAGACGGTGGGTATGGTACCTTGAAGCTTGGACATAATAGTGGCTGAGAGGAAATAAGAAGGACTTGTCAGAACCACTTTGACAAAGTTTTGAAAAAGAAGTCTGGTGCCTGTGAGAGGTGGATGTGAATGTATTAGAGTAGATTATTATTATTATTTTTTTGACTGGTTCCTAGAAATGACCCAAGGATACTTCTTTAAGTAAAGCATTAAGGTATGTACTACTGAAGAATTAATGGCATCATTGAGAATCTCAGTGATGACCATCTTTTCTGTCAGGGTTGAATTTAGGTGTTGTTGCCAAGAAAAGGGTTCTTTAAATTTAATAATGGTAGTAGGAATCTGAAAGAGCATAGGGCAGTAAGCATGACTTAAACCTGAGTGAGAAAGTGACATATTTACCCTAATAGCTAGTAAGGCCAGAATGGCAACCAGAGATCACTGACCTGCAGAAATCTGTAGCAATGGCTTATAGACCATGATGTTCAAAAGACAGGATATGTTAACAGCAAATAATGTTATTCCTTGATTTATATGACTAAAATCTATCAAAATCTGGTGAACAGAAGGCTGGTGTCAGCCACCAAAATGGAAAATTTCTCACCTAATTTTCTAGATCTGAGCCATTTTTTAGACCTAGAGGCCATCAAATGAAGAGAAACCCCTTTACCTTTGAGCAAGGACTCTGAAAAGTTGCTGCATTTCTCTCTCATTTCTCAAATGGACCCATGGCAATTTGCTAGAGTAACTGTATACCGGGAATGAAAAAGGATATTCAGAGCTATTGGATACAGAGTCTGTATTTAGTCTGTATACTAAATTGATTTCTGGTTTAAAAAAATTTACTAATGGTCCAATGGAGCTAAGGACCACCCTATGATTATTTTCCTCGTCCTGAGAGCATAATCAGAATTGATATGTAGAACACTCACATTAGTTTTCTGGTCTATAGAGCAAAAGCCACCTTGGTAGAAAGGTCAAATGCAAGCTCTGGAAAATATTCACAATCCCCCTCCCACATCCACCATTAGACAAGTTAAGTCAAAAGTAAAACTGCATCCTGGGTGGAATTGCAGTAACAATTGACACCCTACTAAGTGCTGTGGTCCTCGTAATTGTCTGTTTAGTTCACCAGGATGACCTCTGGAAAACCTAGATGGTTAATAGAGAATGACTGTTGACTCCTAAAAATGTAATCAAGTGATAATTCTAATCATAGTTGCCGTGCTGATGTAATTTCTACACTGGAACAAATTGTCGTCGCCTTTGGAACTTGGTATGTGACTGCTGATCTGATGAACACATTTTGTTAATCCCCATCAGGAAAGATCAATATAGTTTGCATTCACATGGGAAAGGGAACAGTTCATATTTACTAGGTTATCCCAGAGCTATGTTAATTCTGCTATTACAGTAAAGTCTAAAGGGACCTTGATTGACTTGATTGACATTCTGCAAACATCACTCTTTTGATGACGTGTTGTGCTTGCTGGACCTAATGTGCAGAAAAGGGCAGGTACTTTGGATGTCGTTGTAAGAGAAGTGAATCAAAAAATCTTTGCTGTAAACCTGAGAAAGATTCTGGGGTGCAAATTGATGCACTTTTTAGAAGTTCAATGATCTTTGTTATGCCAGAATGTCCCCTCTAAGATAGAGGCAAACACCAATGAAACTTTTTAGATTTTGGAGACACCATATTCCACACTTTGAAATACAGCGTATATCACTATTAGAAATATCATTTTTAAGTATATATTTTATGGTCTAAAAGGATTGCAGTTTTGAGTTGTGCCCTTAGAAGAGAGGGCTCTGTAGCAGGTTGGGACTCTCCCACAATCTGCTTTGCCACTCAGGCCGCGCTGATCCCAGGATTCTAGATACAGATGTTTATGTAGTTCATGACAAATTTCTTGAACAGCAGTGAACTACTTAGAACTAGAAAAGTTTCTCCTGGGATACTAGGCCCAGACAGAGAGAGTAGCTAATCATGAAACTTCGGGTGACCACATAATAGGAACTAACGATCGTGAGCTGGATTTTTTAAATTAGTCAAGTCAAAAGTTCATAATATGATGGCAAAAGCTTATTCAGGATTTGGCCTGAGCATGTCCAGAGGGTTTAAATAAATTATACAAACAAGTGGTTCCAATATCATGCCATTTGCTTCTATTGCACTAACGCCTTTTACTCAGCTCACACCTATGCCCTTGTGGAGAATTTTCCTATGGCATGCTGGTAGAAGAAGGCAAAAATCAAACCCAGTTCATGGATTCACCTTGATATGATGCTGAGTTGAATATAGACTGTTGCCTCGCTACAGTCTAATCCAAGAGTGGACCAAAATAGCAGTGGAGTAATACATGTGGCTATCTCCTTGGTATGGAGGAAATTGTGGTCTGCTTGGGAATTGGCTGATAGCTTAGATGTGTGTCAAGGGTCTAAAGGAAATATGATTAGATGATTGGGAAAAAAGGAGATCTGAGGGAAAGTCACATTGTATTAGTTTTCTGTTGTTGCTCTATCAAAGTACACAAACTGTGGCTTAATACAACACAAAAGTATCACATTTTGGGGAGGTCAGATGTCTGAAATGGATATGACTGGTCTAAAATCAGAATATTAGCAGGGCTACCTTCCCTTCTAGAGGCTTTAAAGGAGAATTGTTTTTCTTGACTCTTCTACTGCTAGAGACTGCCTCCATTCCTTGGCTTGTTGCCCCCTTCCATCTTCAAAACCAGCAACAGCCATTCCAGTCTTTCCCACATTGCTTCACTCTGACACTCTCTCCTGCCTTCTTCTTCCACTTATATGTGGACCCTGTGATTACATTGGGCTCACCCAGAAAATCCAGGATAATCTCCTCACCTCAAGGTCCTCTGAAGAGCAACCTTAATTATCCTTTGATGTATAACCTAACATATTCACAGGATCTAGGAATTAGAGCTTGAACCTCTTCGGGGGAGCTATTATTCTGTCTACCATCCATATGGCTATTCCTATTTTACTGAGCACAGAGTGTTTAGATAATTGGAGACTCATATCAATGTTCATCAGAAAGCCTCCCCTACAGAGGGGGTAGTTGTATACTGGATGACTTGTCCCTTGCATATCGACCAACTTGTATCCTAAGCCACGTAGTGCTTACATATGTGCCCAGAAAGTCCTCCGCAGGTTTAATCTCATTTGCCTAAAGCAGTACTCTTTGTTGTCTTTTTTAAATCCTCATTCCAACTTTCCTCACATCTTTATAATAATTTTAAAAAGTGTATATCATTAATCATTCCATTATTTTGCTAAAATATCGTGATCAACATATTCGTTTTGGGAGTCAAAGAGATATTGGTTTGAATCTTGACTACTATATTAAATAATTCTGTGCCCTATGATAATTTGATTAAATTTTCTGATCATTAGCTTATCTGTAAAATGAGATAAACAATACTTAACTGTAGTATTGTTTGGAACTTTAAAGAAGTAAATATATAGAAAACTGAGGAAAATGCCAGACATACAAAATTTCTCATTAAATGATATAGTTATTATAGTACTAGTATTGGCTAATTTTTTATCATTTCCCTTAAAAGAAAGAAACAAAAATATCCAGAAGGATCATCTTTGCCTACTTTTTATACTTTTCTAAATGTCATATGTTTAAAACACATATTATTACCATAATTAGAAATAAATCATTAAAACCCTACATAATCAAAATGGTCTACCTTAACTTTTGTTTAGTGAGTCTCACAGTGTTCATGGTTATTGAGTTACATGAAACAAATGGCTGCCATGAAAAAAATGCACTGACGGTATGTAATTGCTGTATAAGTAATTATGATGGCCCTCGGTAAACTCACATAGAGTACTGAGGTCAGGATCATAGATGATCCAGGCCAAGACTGAGGTCATTAAGACAATAACAAATAGATTTGAGTGAAAATAACACAAAAAATTTGACGTAGTCTTAAAATATGACCATGGGGGAAAGTTGGAAGGGTATAGTTTTTAACAGTATAAATGGATTGTGATTATAGAGACAATGAGCTGCCCTAATCATTATATACTATTATGACATTTAACCCAGGCATAAGACTTTTATTGTACTTACCGATGCAATTACTAGGTGTAATACTTAGTGCTTTGAATATCAAGCATGAAATGCTATTTAAATGACTTGAGAGAACATAATTGTGTGAATGGGTTTTGCTAATAAGCTTTGCTCCTCAACTCTGCCCTTGTAGGGCAAATCTGCCAAATCTGATGTGGCCAGTTCAAGAATTAAGGTTTGGAGTGAAAGCCAAATTTAAGAATCATCAGAGCTAAACAAGAGGAATCAAGGGATAAAAGCAGAGCTGAGTAACTTAATCACTGACTTCCATCACAAAACGTGTTGCTGACTTCTTTGCAAGGTCTAGGACCGTGCCTTGACATGATTACAGTGCATCTTAATAAGAGTATTTCCAGTCTCACACTAATAATAATTCTGTCTCAGATAAACTGTATATTACATTTATACACACAAGTATAGGTGTGTGTTAGTAAAGACATTGAGCTGCCTCATGATGAGCATGTATCTTACAGTTTAAAATAGTTTTATTTTCAGTATAGTTCTCATGATGAGTTAGAGATATCAATTCCTTGCATCAATATCCTTGACTAGGGATATCACAAGTGGGAAACCATACATACAAACCTGGAGAGGCCCAAAATATATAAATATAATCAACACTCTGCTAATTGCACCAATAGGTTGACTAACTTGATTTCCAAAGTTAGTTGGCTTGAGGAAGAGCCATCCTGTTAAAATTCTGTATGGCCAGGTCAAAGCTTAATCTGTATATTGTGCTTTTATAAATGAGAATTAAGAATCAAAGTGAATTTTTTTTTATTTACAGATTTTAAGTGGTGTAGAGTTTATAAACCAGCAAATCTACAAATCTTCTAACACAGTCTTATTGTGACAGGTGTTATTTTCCACTTCCTTGCTCCTCCTTTCTCCAAAACTGGTTTCCTGGAGTTTTGTTTGTTTGTTTTAACAGAATGTGTATGGAATAAGAATTATCTTAGATTAAATGAACCCTGATTATTAAAAATGAATTGCATGACATAATATACATGTATGTGTGTATATATATGTGTGTGTGTGTATATACATTCAATCCATAATGGAAATATATTTATATTTAATCTTCCAAGTTCTGTGCCTAATCCTAATGACCATTGTGCAATCTAGATAAACTTATGGACAAAATTTTAATCTGGTTCCTATCTCATTCTTATGGAGAACTCTCTTTTTCTCTTATTCACTTTAAAGAAGATTTAAACTGTCTCTATTTTTATTATCTTTTATACACCAAAATGAAAAACAGAATGAAAGTAAAATATTTAATTAAAAAGATGTCCAGCTTTATTTAGATGACATTCAAAAATTTACTGATTAAATAATAGACTGCAAATATCAATGCTATTTAACCAGAATCTCTTCTGTCTTCATAATTTAGCAGTTAGAAAGGAAAATTTTAAATGTCAAATTGTATTTATTTTAAATCACAATAATTTACATGAGATTTTTTTAATATGACATTTTGTTGAAACAGGTAGTTTCTGCACTGAAGGACAAACGAACACTCCTCAAAAGATAATCTGTCCTTTTCCAAAACCCAGTTTACTTATGAAAATAAAAATTCTAAAAAATTTTCTTAATGAACCAAGAATAAGAAATATACTCAGAAAAGAATATATAAACATTTATACGTATGTATAACTGAATCACTTTCCTGTACACCTGAAGCTAACACAACATTGTAAATCAACTACTCTTAAATTATTCTTTTTAACTTGAGTCCCTGAAAAGTAGTCTATACCATAAGCTTTGCATTTTACTTTTGGATAAAGCCTTTACCCGAAGAAAGACCCATTTAAAGGGTAAATTATATCTGGATTACTAATACTGATATCATCTCTAAACACATTACGTGATATAGTGGCAAAATACTCTTAGAATAATTTATACAAACAAAAGTTGGAAATTTTGTTTTAGAAAGGTCTGTACAAGAAGAAACAATTGCCAGGCAGACCAAAATGAGGCATTAAATGTGAAAATAAACTTCATTTTTACAATTTGGTCTAGGAATAACCTTGATTGTAATGATTGATTTGGGCACCATTTATTTCTCCATTCTAAAAACAATGTGCAAACAATACCTTTCCCGAAGTGTGAAAAAATAAAAGATTGCACAGATTTTCAATTAATTTAAGTTAATTTTTATACTTTAAATATTATGTAGTTAATATGTACGTAGTTAATTCCAATTAGAAATCTGGAAAGTTAAAGTATTTTCAAACTTTCATCATTTGATACATTTAGAGTTATAAAACTAATTATATGGTTTTTGGAACTCTCTCTTAACTATGCAATAACCTATAACCTTATGAAATAGGTTATAGTCTATTGCATATAGCCAATAACTCTCTTAACTATGCAATAGCCTATAACCTTATGAAATAGAAACTTGAATTATAAATAAAATAAAAACATTTAGTATATCTCTAAGTTATATTTTAGATTGAATAAATCCAAGTGGAAATTTTCGTATCCAATTCTTCCTGTAAATAGTAGATTTTTAAAAGTTTTTTACAGCTTTACTCTGAAGAATAACTATAGAACAAAACAATAAAAATCTAAAATATTTATCTCTGCTTCACATTATGTATCAATTTACAGAAAACAATTCTGGAAAATATTTTCAGTTCCAGACTTCTTGTTCAATAAATATTTGCTGAAGTGGAGTACCGAATTTTCTCAAAACCCTTATACTTTTCATAAGAACTAGAAAACTCAATCAGTGTTAGACTCATGCAATGTTGAGCAAATCATGCATGACCAAACAGCTTTCTATGATCGTATATATGTTTATAATTATTTATACTTAAGTTTTGTATCAGTTCCTGTTATTTTATTCCAAGCTTTTCTTAATTAATTGTGTGCATTTGCAGTTGGAGAAAAAGATTAAAGTGACAGCCACATATTTGAGGAAATAGAGTGTTACAGTTAAAAGTGACCTTAGAATTTTAAAAGCTAAATCTGATCCCTAAATATTTTATACTTATACTCTATGTGGGTGCTAGTGCTTTTGTACTTTATGCATTAATCATATTTCCCTAGTGAGGGATTGTTTTTTGAAGAAATTCCTTCGTTAAATTTGAAATACTTTGTGACTAAACAGAAATTTAAAAAATTCTCTACGTAGGATTAGACATTCTTTCTCCTTGGGCTTTATAAGAATATAATGCCTTCTGAACCATCTAGAGTGATTTGAATGCTTCATTTTCAGAAAGCATGGTCAAATCAAAATGACACATAAACAGTAAACAAGAAATTTATCTCATATTTCTTCACATTTTTAGATAAATTCACTCAACAAGCTTTTACTAACAACCTCTATTGATGAGGTTCTAGAATAAAGAGATGAATGGAATAAATACTATGTGGAAAAAGGTGAATGAGATACTTTATGATTCTGTGGTGCCCTCATTTTACAGGTTGATATTTGGGTCATGCATGGTTTGCTCAACATTGGGCAAATTATTTTGGAAAATAATTATGACAAAATATGTTGTGGACAATAGAATTATTGTCAGCATGCTAAGAGAAAGGAGGGACTGACCCTATTTTAGTGTTGAAGGATAAAGAATCAAGAGTAGAATGAAGAATGTACTCTTTAGAAAACAAGGGTAGGATAGAGGCTTGAAATTAACAGCATATTCCAGAAATAGTCATTCCTTGAAGACGATAATAGCTTAGAATATGTGAGTCTATATATGGAGAAGCTGGGAGTGGGAAGGTTGGAGAAAATTAATAAAATATCAGATAACTGCATCATGAAATCTGAAAAGTACAGAGAATGCAATATTTTTGCCTAAGGCATGGAGACAAAAAAGAAGTCCATGAAAATCTGTCCCAAAATACTGACTTTTGAGATGCTTCTTGTAAGAATAATAATTTTTATGGACATAAGAAATACAGAGTTTAACTTTTATATGACACAATTGGAGATATTCAGGGAGAATTTTCACAAATTAAAGAAATTATAAATTCATTCTATCAAAACGTTTAATTTGTTATGTGACATTTTAAAAAAGTCCTTGAGTTGGAAAGGAGTCCCTACTCTACTGTTTCCTGACCTAGACTTTCACATTCACTTCTGCAGAGGTCACTCCTCACTATTTTTCACATGACTGACTCCTACTCAACCTTTATGTTTTGGTATATTCTCCCCTATTTAGGCAGGCTTTTCTGACCACCCTCTGTCAGTAGGGCCTAATGCCTGTCCCCTCTCATTATCCACTTATTCTCTATCACTGATCATTTTGTTTCCTTCATAATATTTAACAGTTAATAAGTATTCTCATATTTTATCTTCAGGCATATTCTTTAGCCAACATTATTAGCTCCACAATTTCAAGGAAATGGTCCAAAAAAAAATTAAAAATACAATTAATCTATCAGTTCTCATTCAAACTCTGTGGTGTCTTCTAGATCAAAGATAATTCAGATTCAAAATGTCTTAAATTATTGGGCTGGCCAAAACGTTCCTTTGGTTTTTAAGTAAAAATAAAAGACACATTTTTCATTTTCATCAAGAACTTTATTGAAGAACGTATTCACCCTTTTGTTCCAGTACCTTCTGCCATTTTTCAGGCAATTTCCCAAAACGTTTTATCTTTTTGAGCAAAGAACTCTTCCAGGTGCCTTTTACAGTCTTCCAAGGAATTGAAATTATTTTTTTTCCATTAAGATAATTTGTAAAGACTGAAATAAATGGAAATCCGAAGATGCAATGTCCGGTGAATACGGCGGATGAATCAGAACTTCCCAGCCAAGCTGTAACAGTTTTTGCCTGGTCATCAAAGAAACACATGGTCTCGCGTTATCCTGATGGAAGATTGTGCATTTTCTGTTGACTAATTCTGAATGCTTTTTGTCAAGTGCTGCTTTCATTTGGTCTAACTGGGAGCACTACTTGTTGTAGTTGATCGTTTGCTTTTCTGGAAGGAGCTCATAATAGAGGACTCCCTACCAATCCCACCATAGACACAACATCATCTTCTTTGGATGAAGGCCGGCCTTTGGTGTGGTTGGTGATGGTTCATTTTGCTTGCCCCGCGATCTCTTCCATTCCACATTATTGTACAGTATCCACTTTTCATTGCCCATCACAATTTGTTTTAAAAATGGAACGTTTTTGTTATGTTTAAACAGAGAATCGCATGAGGAAATATGGTCAAGAAGGTTTTTCTCACTTAATTTATGTGGAACCCAAACATCAAAGCAAGTAACGTAACCAAACTGGTGCAAACGGTTTTCAATGCTTGATTTGGTTATTTTGAGTGTGTCGGCTATCACCCGCAGAGTATAACATTGATTGTTATCAATTAATGTCTCCATTTGATTGCTATCAACTTCAACGGGTCTACGCGACTGTGGAGCATCATCCAGTGAGAAATCTCCAGCATGAAACTTCGCAAACCACTTTTGACACGTTCGATCAGTCACAGCACCTTCTCCATACACTGCACAAATCTTTTTTTTGCGTTTTTACCTCTCTTGAAATAAAAAAGCATAATATGCCAAAAAATGTTGCTTTTTTTCTTCCATCATCAATATTAAAATTGCTACAAAAAATTCACCAATTTTGATTTTTCTTAAATGTACGCTGATATGACAGCTGTCACAATACAATCTAACAGAATTGTTTGAATGAAGTTAAAGACAACTAAGCACTACTAGAGCCATCTTATGGAAAAAAAATGAACAAACTTTTTGACCAAACCAATAATTGTCTTTTGATTCCCCTGACACAACATCTGACATACAGTAGCTTCTCAGAAATATTGGCCGAATAAAAAAGTTTCAAATTGTTCTAGGGAGCTCTCTACACAGTTAAACTGCTGTAGGTCAGCAAATTCATGAGTCTAGATTTGTTTTTGAGCAATCTGGATCATCTATAACCTAGTCTTTGTGAAAATTCTTTCTTTCCATTAAGTGTAAGATCAGATACATAGCAAATGAGGTAATTGATTGCTTTGTGACAGTAATATCACAGTGGGTTTCTGCTTGTTTGGTTTGCTTTTAATGAAGGACTCATATGAGAAGAGTTGAAATAAATGGCAGATCAAGAAAAGTTGTATTTATCTTTATTTTTATAATGAAATTTGAAATTAATGAAGAAAGATGAAGTAAATGCTTCAAGGTTTTATAAATATATATGAAACAATAAATTAGTAAGTGGCATGGGGATAAAGTGCAAGGATGATAAAAACAGATCAAGAAGTTGGTTATGTCCTAACATCATGAAGTTATTGTGAACAAACCAGGGCTAAATAAAATGTATAATTGGAGAGGTGACGTGAAATTCTTTTGAGAGTACATAAAGTCATGTATACCTAATGAGTCTGGAGAATATTTACATTGGAAGGGACCTCCACTATTGTTTATTCTAAATCCATTATTTTTCCATTAAGAACACGAAGGCTCTGGGAGGATAAGCTATTTGCCCAAGTCAAAAAGCTATTTAAAAGCCATTGCTATGACATGAATCCACATATCTAATTCCCAAGTTTAAAAAATATTGTGATATCCAAAGCGCAGAAAAGTTTTTTTGAGAATTTTTCTACAAAAAAAAGAGCTAATAATATTTTATATGCACCTCCCCCCCCAAAAAAAACCCTCCCAGAACACAACCAGTCCCTTAGCATTTTGGAGATAGTTCCCTTTCTTAGACACAAAAAAATTTTAAAAACTGTGGAAGAGACCCTTTAGCCCAATAACATATATAAATTTAATGTTCAGGTAAAGTATTGAAACCCTTAAGGACCTCTTTGAAGAAGAATAGAAAAGTAACCTTGAGTCTCAGGAAAGAGAAAAAGAAAACACTAAACATACTCAGTTACATGCACAGCTATTTTTCAAGGTGGGTCAGCTCGATAAAAATTATGACCTTTTTCTGTACCTTATTTTATTTTCTAGACCTAAAAATATTGCCAGTGCCTGAGGTGTAAGTCAGAGCGAACCTCCATTATCACTCCAGGGACTTGGCATTTTCCTCATTAGGCTCCATAGTATCTGACTGAGTGACCTTGTTTGGTGAGAAGACACAGATGTAGTCTGTCAGTAAATCTTGCTAATATAACAAGTATCCCTACTGTTAGATGAGTGTTGCACATGATACTGGCATTTCTTCCCTTAGTAAACAACCCCTATTCCCTTTCCAACATGGGTCTCTTCCCTCATGCCTTCAGGTTTTTCAGCATTAGCTTGTTCTAAGGATTATCTAAAAGAATGTCTCTGGCTATGAAGGGGAGATGCTGTCTCTTTCCTAGTAACAAACTCTTGCTGGCTTTTGAAAGATGTAAAGATGACATTAAGTGTGTCAAACAAACCTAAGTCAAGTGGACTCTCTCCATGCTAGAAAGCCCTTTAGGTGAAAAATAAGATTTATTATCAGTTAACCACTGCTCTAATTTGTCATTTCTCCCTGTTATCTTGTTTTGCACTGTAAAAGATACAGCTTGAAGAAAATAGGTATTTTCAATATTGGAGAAGAAAGGTTGGGATATGCTTTGGTGCATATGATTATAATGGAGTAGTACTGTGGCAGGTGGTATCATAAACTTTAGAAAAGGCATTTAATCCCTAACATTGTTGATATCCTTACATATAAAATTGGTTAATAATTACTAAAAAATTATAACTGTCTCAGTCCATTTGGACTGCTATAATGAAACAACAAAAGCTGGGTAGCTTATAAGCAATTTATAAATGAAAATTTATTTCTCACAGTTCTGGAGACTGAAAGTTCGAGATCAGGGTGCCAGCATGGTCAGGTGAGGGACATCTTCTGGTTTGCTGAATTCTCCTTGTATCCTCATGTGGTGGAGGGAGCTGGGGACTTCTCTGGTGACTCCTTTATAGGGTATTAATCCCTTTCAAAGGAGTTCTACTCTAATGCCTTAAACACTGCCCAAAGGCCTCACCTACTAATACCATCACTTTGGGGGGTAAGGATTGCAACATATGTATTTTGGGAGGACACAAATATTTAGACCATAACAATAACCCTTCAGGTCTACTGCAGGATCAAATGAGGTGGCTTAAGATAAATTTATTTATAAATTATAAAAGTCTATACTTATATAGTTGACAGTTGAACAACACGGGTTTGAACTGCATGGATCCACTTATAAGCAGATATTTTTCAAGAATAAATACATTACTACACAGTCCATGGTTAGTTAAATCTGCAGGTGCAGAGGAACCAGGGATCAGCTTGAACAACCAAAAATAAAGGAATTATGTTTCCGTAACTTTTCAGTATCTGATCTCCTGTACTGAAGGAAAAGTACTGCACTAAAATAAGTGCCGAGAGCCATTAGGCACTCTGTGTATAGAAGGGTTTGTTGGGGAGAATAAGGTTTTGTTTTGTTTGTTTGTTTTTTGCACGTACAATGAGCCAAACTGTGAGGTCGAAGGAAGAGTTATATAGAGTTGGAAGATTAAAATGTTCTTGACTATAGTCTAGTAATGAGACACAAAATGAATCAAAGATTTTGATAAACTATGAAAAGTGATGGAGCTGTTCCTCAATAGCATATTGTAAAATCTCAGAGGAGAGAAAGTTAATCAGATGGTGATAGACTGGAAGTCTTAGTCAGGCTTCCAGGAAGTTTATACTTATGCTGAAGTCTGAAAGTTGATGGGGATTAAAGATACATAGAGGATATGCATGCCAGGCAATGGAATGAAATCTCCAGAAGCACTACGCTATGAAAAATTGCACATATATTCAAAAAAGAAAGCTAGAGGCTAAAAATGCCACTGAAGATACAGGCCTGGACCAGAGATCATTTACAATTATTTTCTAAACCAAGAAGTATGAACTTTACAAGAAAGCTGGGAAAGCCAGTGGATTATAGAGGAGGAGAACAAAGTGATTTAATTCTAGTAAAATCTCTGTTCAGGAAATAGTGTAATTATCATCTTTGTTGATCAAATAATGAATGTTCAAAGAAACTAACTATTCAAGGTCAAATGCTGTTCCAATAGCGTAACTTGGTAGATCCATAATGTTGACCTACCTGTAAAAGAAGGCATACATTAATGAAAGATTTAGATAATTATGCAAAGAAATGCATAATGATATCATAAAAAGAGGTGGCATACAAGGGGGGGGAGAGACTCTGAATGGTGATGTGATGAACTTCCTGGATCTTCTCCCCAGAAAACAATCATAACAGATGAAAAATTTAAACATACACACAACACACACACACCCCTCTAGAAATTGTCTTAAGATCATGCAATAAATGGAGAAATATTTATCCCAGAAATGATGCAGGAAGAGCATTTGACAAAATTCAACACTCTTTCATGATAAAAACACTAAAAAAAACTAAGAATAGAAAGAAACTTCTTCATCCTGATAAGGAGCATCTATTAAAAACCAATAGCCAACATCATACTTAATAGTGAAAGATTGATTGCTTTTCGCCTAAGGTTAGGAACAGACAAAGGTACCTGCTCTTGCCATTTATGCTTACTATTGTACTGAAAGTTCAAGCAAGGGTAATTAGGCAAGGAAAAAGAAAAAAAAAATCACCCAGATTGTAAAGGAAGAAATAAAATTATATTTGTTTGCAGATGAAATATTCTCATAGAGAAAAACTTTAAAATACAAACAAAAACCCCTCAGAACTAGTAAATGAATTCAATAAAATTGCATGATAAAGGGTCAGTATAAAAATGTATTTTACACACTTTTAATAAAAATTTCAAAATGAATAAAATAATTGGGAGCAAATTTAACAAGAAAAAGTGCAAATTTTGTACTCTGAAAATTATAAAACAATATTCAAATAAAACAAAGGCCTAAATAAATTAAATAATATCCATGTCCATGGATAGGAAGACTAAATGTTGTTAAGAGGGCAATAATCCCCCAAATGGTCCATAGATTCTACACAATTTCTATTAAAGAAAGTGACAAACTGATCCTAAAATTTATATGGGAATGCCAACTACTGAGATTTGCCAAAAACAATCTTGAAAAGAAGAACAAAGTTGAACAGCTCACACTTTCCAATTTCAATATTTAGTACAAAGCTACAGTAATCAAGATAGTGTGCGGGGCTTCCCTGATGGCACAGTGGTTGAGAGTTGGCCTGCCGATGCAGGGGACACAGGTCCAGGAAGATCCCACATGCCACAGAGCGGCTAGGCCCGTGAGCCATGGCCGCTGAGCCTGCGCGTCCAGAGCCTGTGCTCCCCAACGGGAGAGGCCACAACAGTGAGAGGCCTGCGTACTGCAAAAAAAAAGTTTGTGTGCGACTTGCAGAGGTATATATGTATAGTCAATTCTCTGGAACTTTTAATTAAAATATTTATTAAACTATTTAATTAAAATACACATAGCTAAATATATTTATTAAAATATAATTATTAAACTATGATTTAGGCCCTGTGTTAAGAGCACTGAATTCTAAAGATTAAAAGGCAGGATGGAAAGAACAAAACATTTAGGGAGAATATATCAACCTTAAAATATTTTGAAAATTTTATCCATTTTATATATTTTTCCTTCTAATGAAAACATATATTCACATTTACCCTGATTTAGCCTTAAGATTTATAGATAAGTTCATATTTGAGAAATTGTGTGTTGTGATAGCCATAACATCCTCCCATGACCATGAATGAATTGCAAATTTTCATCAATCTTCTGGATGGCAGGTCCAATAGTAACTTGTCCTTCCTTCCTTATTGTCATCCACACTGTAATGGCATTGGACTTTCTTAAAAACATATTTTGAAACTGGAAAAGAGTTAGATTTTGAGTTGAGCTCTCTCAACCAGAACGTTAAGTTCTTCTGGGAGCTGGAAATTGAGAAGTTGATTTTAAGTAAGTGAAAATCAGCTTGACAGGGAAATAAAAAGACAAGTGAATTCATGTTTGAAATACTTCAGACAAGGAAAATTTTCAATCAATATATTTTCCTTAAACTTGTTTCCCTGCTATAAAAGATAATCTACTTTTTGTTTATTTCTAAATCATACTTAATATGTAGCAATATTTTGCTTCTTTGTGATCAGCAACAGTTGATGTATAGAGCTCCTTCAATAAAAGAAAAACATGAAATCAGATTTCTATTCTGTTGTAGTTACTCTGATAGAAGACGTTACAATTATATAAATGATAATATTTAAAATTCATTTCTAGTTTTAGCAGAATTTTTAGTTTTGACCTTCAGTGTTGTTTAGTTCATCCAGGAGCAGTAATTATTACACATAAACATAAGATTATAAAAAATTATTTAATGTGAAAAATAAATTTGAAGTACAGAAGCTTAATTCTATATGTTATATTCATTTAATAAGTTGAAATGCCTGAATAGTCTCATGGTCATTTGTAAGAACTTTTATGCATCAGATTATTGAAATATCTGTCTAAAAAACGGGGATTCCACTTTTCCAGATAAGCAAGCATCCTTCTACTTACAAGGACAATATCCTAAAAATACAGCAAACTTTTGAATCCTCTATCATTAGTGCTGGATAATTCTGATATCAAGGGCATCAACAACATAGCACTTCTTGTTTGAAATCACTCACTCCATTTCTCTCCACAGCGGATCTTCTGCTTTTCAATCTGCCTGTCTTCAGCCTTCCCTAAGACATGCAGTGTCTCTATGAAAGGGAATTTGTGATATCTCTACCTACTTCTTTCTGTACAATTCTTTTGACAAAGACTCTGCTATGACACTTGGGGCCTTAGTGGCTGTTTCTTTACCTCTGAACATAATCAGAGTTAGGTTGAACAGACTCAGAGCCCCTGAACACCAAGGAGCTGATGCATTTGCAAAGATGCCGCCTTCCCTGAGAGACATAGTGCTAAAGTGAATTGTTCTCTGACTAACTGAAAAAGTAAAGTGTTTATTACCAGCAATCTGATCATGTTCTTAAGTTCACGCCTAGATTATTTTTTTCTAATCCATACTTAATAATAATTAATAATGGGAACTAACATTTATTGAATGTACTATGTCCTGAGTAAGTATTCACTCTTACCTTGTGGCTCAATGGTTTTTCTTAGTGCTATGTTTAGATTCAGTTCTCATTTTCTTCTGTGTATTTACTATAAGGTTTTGCTTTGTGGTCACCCTGAGGTTCACATATAACCTCCGGTGTATTTAAATGTCTGTTTTTAAGTTGGTAGCAACTTTAATTTGAACACATTCTCCAACTTTACATTTTTATTCACCCCACCATATTTTATATTTTTATGTCACAATTTACCTCTTTTTAATTTATGCATCCCTTAACTAATCATTATAGTTTTAGCTAATTTTACTTTTATCTTTTAACCATCATACATGTTTTATAAGTGATTTGTCCATTACCTTTACTATATATTGACCTTTTCCAGTGAGATTTTTACTTTGGTAGGCTTTCTTGTTATTAATTAGTGCCATTTCTTTTACGCTTAAAGAGTTTATTTAACATTGCTTGTAAGGCCAGTTTAGTGGTGATAAACTCCTTTAGCTTTTGCCTATCTGGAAAACTCTTAATCTTTCCTTCAATTCTGAATGACAGCCTTGCCAGGTAGAGAATTCTTGGTTGGAATTTCTTTTCCTTTCAGCACATTGAATATGTCATGCCACTCCCTTCTGGCCTGAAAAGTTTCTCCTGAAAAATCTGCTGATAGCCATGTGGGGATTCCCTGTACACAACAAATTGTTTTTCTCTTATTCCTTTTAAGACGCTCTCTTTAACTTTCACCATTTTAATTATAATGTGTCTTGGTGTAGATCACTTTGGGTTCCTCTTATTTGGAACCCTCTGGGCTTTCTGGACCTGGATGTCTGTTTCTTTCCCCAGATTAGGGAAGTTTTTCTTCCCATTATTTCTTCAAGTAAGTTTTCTGACCCTTTCTCTTTCTCTTCTCCTTCTGGAACCCCTATAATGCAAATGTTGTTATTCTGCTTGACGCTGTCACAAAGGTCCCTTAAGGTACCTACACTTTTTGAAATACTTTTTTTCTTTTTGCTGCTCCATCTGTGTGATTTCCATTGCTTTGTCTTCCAGCTTGCTGATCCATTTTTCGGCTTCACTTCATCCAGTCTGCATTGAACCCCTGTAGTTTTTTCAGTTTAGTTATTGTATCCTTTGGCTCTATAACATCTGTATGATACTTTCTTATATTTTCTATCTCTTTGTTAAAGTTCTCACTGTGTTCATCCATTCTTCTGAATCTGGTTTGCATCTTTATGACCATTACTTTGAACTCTATTAGGTGGATTGCTTACCTCCATTTCATTAAGGTCTTTTACTGAAGCTTTGTTTTGTTCTTTTGTTTGGAAGATATTCTTCTGTCTCCTCATTTTGCCTGACTCTCTGTGTTTGTTTCTATGCATTAGGCCAATCAGCTACCTTTCCTAATCTTGAAGGAGTGGCCTGTGTAAGAAATGACCCATGGGACCCAGAAGCATAATCCCCCCCCCTGCAACCAGGCATTAGAGATAGGTGCTCAAGGGGTGTCCCCTATTTGGGCTGGGCACTTCTACCTGCTGTGACACAGGAGTGGGTGGGGCTCTTGCCTGACCCAGCCGTGGCATGAAACTGCGGCATGGGGATGGGCAGGGATCTCAGTGGGGCATGTCTCCTGGTACTAGCAGGTTAGAGGAAGAGTTCCACAATGGTACCCGCCAGTGCTGGCATTAGCAAGGTAGAATGAGATTGCAAAAATGGCGCCTTCCACTGTCTCCATCCCCGGATGGAGTCCCAGCAGGTTCCTGTATCTATGACATACACTTCAAGATTAGTAAGTGGTCTCCTTTGTGTGTGGTCTGAGCCATGCTGGTGTTTTTCAAACTGTTTTTTTTTTTGAAACACCAGGATGAGTGAGCTTGGGCATGAGCCCTTTAAGAGTGGAGCGAGTTCCTTATTCCCTATAGTTTTAGGGTTTTTCAGGATGTAATCCCTGTTGATATTCAAAGCCAGGCATTTTGTGGGCTTGTCTCTCCTGAGCAGGATCTAAGGGTTGGGATGCCTGAGGAGGAGCCCAAACCTCTTGCTGCTTAAGAAAAATTGTGTATTTTTGAGATCTCTCCCTATTGTGTATCACCATATGTGGAAAGGGGGTATTTGAGGGCAAGATTATGTCTCTACCTCTCCTACCCATCTTGATGTTGCCCTTTTCCCCCTTGTTCATCTAGTTTTCAGGTCTTTTTCAGAGGCAACTATTCCATATGTAGTTGTAGATTTGTTGTGTTCATGGGAAGAAATGAGTTCAGGACCTTTCTATGTTGCCATCTTCAACTCACCCCCCCCCCATAAGTATTCAAAGTATTTTATAGGGAGCAAAGTATTCATCCTAAATTACCCCTATTTCAGATGAGGAAATTAAAATACAGATAAGTTAAGAAACTTATACAAGGTTACTGGTAAAGGCAGGAGCCAGGATGAAAACCTAGGTCGTCAGGATCCAGAGTATACATCCACAACCATCTGCTATATTCCAAAGGTCCTGTGTCCTATGAATTGTATCCTGGTTGTTTTGTTCCTCCCATAGAACAGAAGAGAAGTGTGTACCCATTAAACTAAAAAATACAGGTTAGTATTCACACACATATACACACATTTATATTTGAGTGGATGTGAGCATTGTTGTAAAGACTGCAACTTTTGCAAGGCAATCAAGGCAGATAACTTGGAAGGAGGGTGAGTTTGTGGCAACACAATTTTTATTTAAAGTGTCTATTTATATTCTGACAGAAGTGATAACAATTTCCAAATGAAATAAATTGCTAGGTGTTTGCATATGCCAGTGAGGATAGGAAATTATGTAAAATGACTTAGGATGTTTAGAAAATGAGAAGTTCATAAATTCAAATCTAAAGATATGACTTCCTGAAATCTAAAAACAGAAGATACTAAGTAAAAGGGAGAAAACTATAAAATAAAACTTGGGGAAATATTTTTAAAGGACAAAGTCCACAGCTCTGTGTGTGTGTGAATGTGTGTGTCTATGTCTGGTTTTGATTGAATATATTGAAATCAGTGTCAGCCATTAGTTTTTAAATTACTCATTTTGAGAGAGATTCATGAAAGAATTTCAGAGTACCAGTACAGAAAAAATAATTTCAACATAACCTGTCGAATATTTCGAACTGGTAACTTAAAAAAATCAAGTTATTAAAGAGATAACAAGTAGAGATATTTTAATACTAAAATTTATTTTAGAAGGAATTAGTTTATGTCAGATAACTAAGTCCCAACAGAACTAGATGAATTATCATTATGCTATGAGGAGGGGAAAAAAGGGGTGCATTCCTGTTACATTTTTATAAAGAAAAAATGAGGTCTCCATCTTTTACGGACAGGAACAATGTCAATTTCTAACAATTCCATAAAAATGTATTTACTAGCTTTCTTATTCCATGAGAAAATCTTTTTCTTTCTTTCTTAGGGCACATAATCTAAATCTGTTAGCAGTTACAACTGTTTCCCTGAATCTATTCTTCCCTTTACTCTTTTTATTTTTCCTTTACAAAACCATATGTGTCCAATATTTTTCTTTAAACCAGATCCAAAAGATTTTTAGAGCATTTTATCCCTGACGACAGGCCTGCTGCGGTTCCCATTTTATGACAGAAAAATTCATGTGTGTATGAAACTCTGTGATCAGAGAGAAGAGGGGCTGGATGCAGAGCACAGCAGGATGACATTGGTGTGCAGACTCCATGGAGTCTCAACACGGGCCGCTCAAATCTGAGCACCACCTTAGTGTTTTTGAAAACACCTCAGTCTTATTTCTTCTCATTTTCTAAATCACTATATTCACCATAAGCGAGCTTGGTTCTCTAAAATGCTGAAACCAAATGTTGCTCATAATTTTATATGACATTTGAAAAATATCTTTTTGTGAGCATTTTTTACTCTTATTTATATATTTTTAAAATTAATAAACTTCTCTTAGAGAAGTTTTAGGTTCACAGCAAAATTGAACAGAAAGTACAGAGTTCCCACGCAGCCTTTGTCCTCACGCAGGTATTACCTCTCCCTTTGTGAGTATCCCTCACCAAAGCAGTACATTTGTTACAGTCAATGAAAATGTATTGACACATCTTTATTACACAAAGTCCACTGAAGTTCACCCTTGGTGGTGTATATTTTATAGGTTTGACAAGTGTACACTGACACGTATCCACCATTACAGTGTGATACAGAATAGTTTCATTCTCCTAAACATCCTCTGGCTCAGCCTATTCATCCTTTCCTCCTCTCTAACACCTGCAAACCACTAATCTTTTTACTGTCTCCAATGTTTTGCTTTTTCCGGAATGTCATATAGTTGGAACCATTCATTATATAGACTTTTCAGGTGGCCTTCTTTCATTTAGTAATACGCATTTAAAGCTCTTCCATGTCTTTTTGTGGCTTGGTAATTCATTTATTTTTAGTGCTGAATAATGTTCCATTGTCTGGATGAACCACAGTTTATTTGTCCATTCATCAACTGAAAGGCTAAAACTTCAAGTTTTAGCAATTTTGAATCAGTTGTGAAGGTTTTTGTGTAGACGTTAAGTTTGCGATTCATTTGGGTGGACACCAAGGAGTACAGTTCCTCGTAAGAGTGTGTGTAGTTTTCTAAGAAACTGCCTATGTGTGACTGTAGTCCCAGATAGTGACTGTTCCATTGGGTGTTTCCATCAGCAATGAATGAGAGTTCCTGTTTCTCCACATCCTCACCAGCATTTGAGGATAGTCCAAACACTGTGGTCAGTGTTTTGGACTTTGGCCATTCTAATAGGTGTGTAGTGGTATCTTGTTATTTTAATTAGAAATTCCTTAATGACATATGATGTTGAACATCTTTTCATATGTTTATCTGTATATCTTCTTTCATGCGGTAGATGCCTGTTTAGATCTTTTGCCCATCTTTTAATTGGTGGTCTGTGAAGGAAAGGGACAAGGTGAGGTCAGGCAGCTGCCCAGGGAGTCAGCTGCTTATTTACCAACATATCTTACATGTTGATTTTTGCTTTGAAGAATTAGCCACGGTTCATGTGTGATTCACAGGTTTTTAGTCCAAGAAACTTAATATATGATAGATATTGTGTGTGTGTGTCTCAGAATGCCAGTTTCAGTGGCTGCCTAGCGTGACGTAGATATTTTTTTAACACTCCCCTTTCTCAGTACAGCAAAATTATCTTCAGAAAAATCTTATAATAATAATAAATATGCTCTTGATTCATTATTTTAAAATAATTATTTAAAAGAGTAGATTTTGCTTTTAAAACTATTATTTAATATTCACATACAGACTAAAATCTGCCAATACTAAAAACAAAGATTAAGCCTTATAGTTCATACATTGTTTCAGCTTTAAATTATAAACACAAGTAAAAATTTGAGTGGCTCCACACTATGACAGCATTTAAGTGAATCAAGTTCTGTTCTCTACATTTACAACCACTGGGCTATCATTGTTTATTTGGAAACTACTGCTTAAAATCAGGAATATGAAGAACCATGGGAGCCTGGATATCCACATTTCTCTAAGAGCAAGCTCAACAATTCTCAACTTCTTTGAACTTAATCTCAAAACAAATACATGTCGCTAAGTTTGGGTGCATTTGGGGCTAGCTGTATAACTGACAGTTATTATAATTTAATTCCATGTAGAATACAATATTTATGAAAGAAAAAGTAATAAAATGTGCTAATTTGATACTTATGTGTTATTAAAAATTAATAGTCACCACAAAGATTGTTTAGAACAGAGAACAATAAAAACATTTTCCAAGAGAAATATTTTACAAGTGATGCTGTTTAGAATTGAAGGCACATAATCACAATAAAAAGCAGGCCATATTTTAGTTAGTTTATCATTATTTTAAAATTCTATACACACAGTATAATGCCATTTTTTTTCTCACAGAACTATTCCTAGCCAGATCGTTTTGATTGAGGGCTTTCAGTGGTCTAAGATTATTATTTCATACATTAATCTCTTGATTTAGTCCTACATCTGCCTAATAATACATTTGTGGGGCTTTAATTTACCACTGATAGAGCAATATTTTTTCCCTTATGTTTCACCATGAAAATGTCATCATCTTATAATGTATTATATTGAATGGATGCTTTAAAATTGTATTTTATTTATTGTGTTTTTTAATTGACAGCAGATTTTGCGTCAACAATAATAGTGGTGAAAAGACAACAACAGAAACAGCCAGAAGAAGTACATAATTTTGAATCTAGAATTTTACATGTAATTTTTTTCAAAGGCAGTGGTAAAATGCACACCCAGATCAATAACTTATCACTGTAGAAATTAAGTGAAATAAATGCTAGAGAATATTTACCATCAAGGAGGGAGCCCAGAAGAGGTGGAGTGGAAGAAGAAATTGTGTTCAAAAAAATTACTAAACTAGTTTGCAAGTTTATTATCTATTAGTAGTATAAAAATGGCAATAGTAACCATACTAGTAATAATAATAATATAGCTAGTTTTATTTTGGCTAGAGAGTGATTTAAAATTTTAAATAATAAAATATGAGGTAGGAAAATACTTTAGGTGATGGACATAATGAATAGGATAATATTTTATAAGAAATGTAAAAACTTGATATATAGGTTTAACAATTAAAATTATCTGAAATACAACATAAATAAAAGCTCTTAATTCCCAAACTAGGAGAAAACAGAAAAATGAGCTAACCTTATGATCACAAAAGAAGACAAGAATGGAGTAAAAAGGAGACATAAGAGAAATATGCTAAAAATAAAACACAAAATAAATTAGAAGAGATAATTTGCAATGTATCTAAATAGTAAAACAAGCAACAAACTGGTACACATTTAAATCAAAAACTACTCTGTGATATTCCATGCTTCCCTCATTTGTTTTTTGTCACCTGCTGTCCTAGTGTCTTAAGAATTGCTCATAGGAAACAGATGTTTACCAGACTCCCTAACTTACTGCCCAAGTCTGTTCCAGGACTTTGGGGTTATATGCCCTATAAAGTGGCAGCATCTTCCTCTATGAATGTAAATTTTCACTGTAAACTTCAGGTTACTGATTCATTACTCTGGATGCTCAAAAACAAATCTTTTAAGGGAAGGACTGCTTTATTAAAGGTCTCTATGTCAATTTCCTTGCTTATTTCACCTGAGACTATCCTTTGATTTCTTGTAATAGGTTGGCTCAGTTATTAAGCTCTGTGCATTGTGGTCCTAACTCCACAGTCTGGAAAGAGCCCAAATACAATAAGCCCTATTCCCTAAAATATCATATACACTTCCAATTTATTCCAAACATAATGCATCTTCTTTTGTATCTGTCATGAGTTTGTCTACAAATTTTCCTAAGAGAGTCCTGCCTTTTACATGTTTCCTCACTATAATCTAAATAGATGTGCCTATTTTTGTAAATGACAAAGTTCTGCAAAGAATGACTTAGAATTGCATTGGTCCCTACAGATATTGTGTAATATTACTAAATTAGTACATTTAAGGTGAGCTGTGACGATTAATTTTATGTCTAAACCTGGCTATGCTATGGTGCACAGTTGTTTAGTCAAACATCAATCAGGATATTGCTATGAATGTATTTTTTAGGTGAGATTAACATTTAAATCAGTAAGTGTGTGTATGTGTGTGTGTGTTTCTATACACTAACAATAAACTATCTGAAACAGACATTAAGAAAGGTATCTCATGCACAATAGCATCAAAAACAATAAAATACTTTGGAATAAATTTAACAAAGGTGATGAAAAACCTGTAGAGTGAAAACTAAAAGATATTGAAAAAGACAAAACTACATGGAAAGACATCCTCTGTTCTTGGATTGGAAGAATTAATATTTGAAAACGTTCATACTACCCCAAAACCCTACAAATTCAGCGTAATTCCTATCAAATTTTCAATGGCTTTAACAAAGCACATTATCCTCTATAACATAGGTGAGTTTCATCCAAACAGCCGAAGATCTTAAGAGCAAAGATTGAGGTATCCTGAAAAAGGAATTCCACTTCCGGATTGCAACATAGAAATTCTGCCTGAATTTTCAACCTTTGGAGTCAAGACTGCAACATCAACTCTTACCTGAAGCTGCAGCCGGCCAGCTTGCCCTATGGATTTCCGACTTGCCAGCCCCAACAATCCCATGAGAGTCAATCCTTGCTACATAGATAGATGATAGATAGCTAGATAGCTAGATAAAGATATTCCCTATCTATATCTTCCTATATCTCTATCTCTATCATCTCTATCTCCATCTCTATTTCCTATTGATTCTCTTTCTTTGAAAAATCCTGACCAATACAAGAGCCTTATAAAACAAAAGAGGAAAAATTCCAAACATTCTATGATCTGCTTTCTTTGATCATTATACTGAAACCTCCAAGAAAAACACATAATCACATTTGAACTTCTTAAAAGATATCTTGACTAAAAGATATCCTTGACAAGGATATCTCTAACCTTGTCTCCCTACATTCCCAATACATACCTCAACTGCAGATCTACTTAAAAGGACTTCCCCTCAATTCACTTTAAAAAGGTGTTAAAATTTCCAGAGGTGTGAATAGTTCATGGAAGAATTGGTACAGTTAAGGACTTTTAACACCTACGGAAGACTAGCAGGAATTCATTGAATATTTAAAATTTTATTAGACATCAATCAAACCTCTACCAATTTATTTCAATATCTGCATGCTGGTCAGTCCATCAGAAGGTGACACATGGACAAAGGCTGCCAAAGTAGGATTGGCTGGATGATTGTAAGGAATCTAAAATGACTACTCCAAAAGAGGACTTTGAATAGCCAAACACGTAGGAGAGAATTATATGCAACTCCTTTTGAATCAGTTTAAGATCTGTGTCTGTACCTAGAGCTCAATTAGACGAAGTTTGCTTCCTTGTTGTGCTGCTGCAAATTCTCCATTAGCTGCCTTGGAAAGAGTGCACAGAGATAAGTGTTTCTTTTTTAAAAAAGTTTGCATGTCTGAAAACATCTTTATTGAACTCACACTCTCAATTGAAAGTTTGCTTCAGTAGAATATTCTATTTTTGAAATCGTTTTTCCTAAGTATTTTGCAGTTCAAAATTTTCTTCACTATTTCTAATGTTTAATATTGCAATTATGAAATACTCTGCCATTCTATTTTCGACTCTGCATTTGACTGAATTTTTACTTTATAGAAACTTCTATATCATCTTATTTTTCTATGTTCTGTGGTTTTAGGATGCATGTGAGTCTTTTGCTATAGGATATTTTTGGTACTTGGTTATTTAAATCTGGAAGTTTATGACATTGGGTACTGGAGAATATTTCACAATGTCTTTTTCATAATTCCTTGTGCCACATCCTCTCCCTCCATTTCTCCTTTCTCTCTCGCTCACTCCCTCTCACTCTCTTTCTTAGAATACTTATTATGACATTTCCCCTCCTGAACAAATCCCCTAATGTTCCTAGTATTTCTCTCTGATTTCTGTCTCTATGCTTTTTTTTCCTCTTAAATTCCTGGGGGAAATTCTTTACCGTATATTTCAATAGCTATATTGAGATTTTTATTTCTAATATCATAATTTTAATTTCCAAAGGATCTTTTTGCTTTGCTTTCTTAATGTTCCTTTAATCATATTTTGTTTCATACAGGTGATATATAATTTTTATCTTTTAGGATATCAATGAAATATTTTTGGAAGTTTATTCTTCCATGTTTTGTCCCATTTTCTCCAAGTTTATATTTTGTTTTCTTTTTCTTTCTTTCTTCCTTTCTTCCTTCCTTCCTTCCCCTTTCTTCTTTCCTTTCTCCTTCGTTCCTTCCTTCCTCCCTCTCTTTTCTTTCTTTCTTTCCCTTTTCCTTCCTCCCTCTCGCCCTCCCTTCCACTCTCCCTTCCTTTCTTCTTTTTGCAACTTAATTTTATCTTGAAGTTTCCCTCAAATGTTTGTTGAAAATCTTTAGCTCTCTCTTCATACATAAAGGTGTGGCACTACAATACCAATTGGAAGCACTGTATGTAAATATGGTTATTAGCTGCTGACCTTCTGCAAGGATTACATGATATTGTAATTTAATTGGAAATCAAGTTGTACTATCCTCCTAGTCTTCTTTCTCTTGAAGATCATATTCTTCAGAGAAACTTTACAATCTCTTACCTCCTTCTGCCTGACAGGATTCTGGGCACTTGACAAGGAAGAAAGCTCAGAAGTATCATGATTGATGTGGTAGATTTATAATTTATCCAATAAATTATAAAATACATTGAAGAAACTGAGCTCTACTAAATAGAAAGATATGCTTTTTATCCAAGAAACGTACACAAGTACCAGAATTATTATTTGTAAAAATGACAAAGTGGTAATACAGTAAATTTCTACTAATAAGGGAATAGAAAATAAGTTATTCAATAAAAATATGATTAAAATACTATGCAGTAGTTAGAAAAAAATCAACTAATTCTTCATGCATAAACATAGATCTCTAAAACAAAAGGCAATTTAAAAGTAATGTACACAGTACAATTTATATAATTTTTCCAACATAAATAATTTTATGATTATTTATGGATACATAGATACATATTTGTATTCATAGTATGTATGTGTAAATATATATCCATACATATATTTGTCTATCAACAATACATAAGACACATGTATACATATGTCTCCATGAACTATATGCATATATGTATACAACTATGAATACTTATATGGTTGAGACCATAAAAACTGAAATAGAAAAACTTACACCAAATGTACAATAAGAGTTTCCTATAGAAAGGAAATTGTACCAAGGAAGGACCTCAAAGAGACCTCAAATTTATCTGTAATAATGTTTTGCTTTTTAAAAAAACGTTCTTATGCAAAAATTAATGTTTATTACCTCAGAATGGTAGATGCACAGGTTTCTCTTTAATATTATTTGTTTTGCTTTTCTTTAAAAAATTTTTTTCAGAATCATAATGATAAACTCTTTACAAGAGCAGCATAGTGTAGTGGAATAATGGGGACCACTGGTTATGGTAACTCAGGGCATGAAATCTCTAGATAGGTGGGCAGTTGGGGACTGAAATCCAGTCTACAGCACAGAGTTGCATCAGCTCTGAAAAATTTCCTCCCCCCACCAAAAAAATTATAATTTTTCACTCAGAGGAGGCAACTTTTTACAATTTTCATTAAAAAAAAAAATCTTACAGGTAGGTGGCAAACAACATGGGCAAAACACTAAATCCATACTCAACTATTCAGTGTCAGATTTGGGGAAAATAACATATTCTGAACTTACATTTTTCCCCCTTCATCTAGGTGTAACAACATATCCCTCTTAGGTTGTTACAAAGATTACCTTAATATTGTCACATTCTCTATTAGCTTCAAAAAGGTTTTCTTATTTCAATCTAATCACCTTTTAGCATATGCAATAAAATGAAATATCATGAAAAATTGTGTTTACTTGGTTGATTTTTCTGACTTTATTCCAGTAAGGAAATTCTCATGAGAAATACAACATTGATTAAGTTAAATTTTTGAACCAGGCAAAGGAAATTAAAGCTCTTAATTTCATTGGTATTAAAGTATATATAACTCCCATGATTTTGGAATGCATAGTAAGACAAAATATTACTGAGAATTAATAGTGATTCCATTATTTCATTATTTTTACTTACTGTTCCTTCATACTCTCATACTTACCTTATTTTAAATTTGCATATTTTTATAAAAAGACAGGTGAGCTTCCTCAGTTTAGTCCTGTACAAGATGTATGTCTCCCAGTGGCTAGATGCTTCCCTAAGTAAAACATGGAGGGAATTTTGGACTCATTAGAGTAAGCAACAAACTCTAGGAGTGGGAGTCTTGTGGAATCAGCAATATGCTCTGATTCTTCGCTAGACCTTTGAAATATCTAAGCCATAAATCTGAAGTGCATATGGTAAATTAATGCACTGCTTTGGTTGATGGTTTTTAGAAGTCCTGTAAAAACAGAAAAAATCTGATTCCTCTGTTTTTCTAAGGAACAGTGTGATAGTTATTGTGCTAAATTTCTCTACATTTAAACTTTGAGATTTTTCTAACATATTTTATGTTACTAGTTAGGAAGACATCTGATCATGCTTTCTTCTTCAAATCTATTTTCAAATCAGTACCATGAACGACCAAAACCGTGTACTTTGAATGGCATCTTCCTATTCACATGCTGTACTATAAAATCTCTTTGAGTAAGTTTTAATGTAGTTAAAAGAATACACATAATTCAATACAATGTATATATCTCAATTGGTTGATTCAGTAGTATTATATTTTTAATGAAATATATCATACAATCCCTTTCTGTCCTTTATATTTTGAGTTAATGTTCCTAGCCATTTAAGATATGTCAGGATAAATCCAAGACTGTCTTAATTAAAAGTGCCAGTTTTATATGTTACAGTATTTTTGCAAGAGCTACTAATTAACACTGATGATATTTTGAGTTTTATTATCTAAAATTATAGAACATTCTGAAAAGTATCTTTCTTATGTATGTATGTCTCATGTGTCTCTTAAAAGAATCATAATCCACTACTAGTCCCTCAATAAGTTTTAAGTTGTTAGGTATCCATAACCCAAGTGATTAATTCATGTATTAAAAGCATTACTGGGTCAAGAAACAAACAAAAACATGTAAATTTGGAAACAGTTATAGCTGATTCACTTTGTTATACAGCAGAAACTAACACAATAATGTAATGCAATTATACTCCAATAAAGATGTAAAAAATAAAAGAACATATAAAGTGTACACTTTAGAAATGTATATAGATACATTTCTCTTTTAACCCTCAGATCCTCCGTTTATTTCAGTAATAACATTCATGTAACACAGTGAATTGTTGTTTGGGTTAGAAATAGCCATATAGTGGGACACTTCTATTCTATTATGAAGGAATCCATTATTGCCTTACTGTCTCATCAGGCATTAGTTTTCCTATGGTAATATATATAAACATAAACTGGTTAGATTGGGTAACCTAACCAGTTAAAAGGAAAAAAAGATTTTTTTTTTTTAAAACAACTTATTCAACATATTGGGTAAACTGTATAAATGTCTTCAAATTATCTGTGCATTGTTCAAATTATATTGAAAATATAGGGTTTTCTGTGGTTTGTACTCTTGACGTTTATGTTCACAGGCTCAGACTATTCCTAATGTCCAAATTTGCTAAGGTAGCTGGGACTGGGGAGGCTCCAAGCTTCAGGACCTAATGTATTGGTGCTAGTCTTACTTGATGAATCTTCGGGCCATGACCTAACTCCCACCTCCTCTCATGATGTTACCTTTTTATGTCTCCATGTGTTTTCCTATCAGTGATTCTTTATACCATCATTGGTCCATCACTAACTTTCTATTAATTTTGATCCCAAAAGAAGCAAGATTCAAAAGCTATCCCATTTTCCTCAAAAGAAGCTCTTTGGCTCTTATGTAAATTTATTCATCTCTTCCACAATGATTAGCTCTCAGCTTTAAAAAGAAGGTGAATTATGACTCTTTATCAAGCCATTGGTTTAATGGCATTGGTCTCCTCGTGGCTTAAAAACAAAAGACATTCAGAGGATTTTTGCCCCACAATAGTAAAAAAAAAAGTGCTCCAAAGTGATTTGCTCCCTTCATCCTTTATATAGAAGTGGCTGGGAAACTTTATTTTTTGTATGACCTCATTGGGCATCATTTTATACATGCTGCTTAGTACGATGTTATAATTTTCTAGAGGAAACCAGATGTGATGGACTAATAATCATTTCCATACTTCTAATTGTGCCATCTGCTGAGTGAATAAACTAATGACTGTCTAAATGAAATGATTTTCATCTGTTACTTAACATTTCAGATCTAAAGGCCATGACCTCAAATTGTGGTCAAGGACATTGACTGTGTGTTTATTTAAAAAGAGAGTTCTCCAGGCTATTCAAATTTCTATTTAGTAAAAACAAACAGTCCATATATTGTTGATTACTTGACAAAGCAAGTTTATGTATGTGACATTTGCATAATCTTGGGAGACACTTTTAAAATATTTCATATTATATTATTATTATATCATTCTTTCTCATTTAACAATGAAATTACTTTCTTATCAAAATTATTCACATTAAGTCTTTAGACATTAAACGTTAACGCTTTTTTAAGTAAGTATCTGCAAATATGAGTTTAGAGGATGCCCATGACACAGCATTTTTTCTGAAAATTGGGTGCAAATATGTATTGCTTTTTATTTGTGAGTGCTTGCTCAGTCATTTGTCCCAGCTTTGAAGGTTTTGTTTTCTTTTGTATTTGATTATGTAATATAGTTATAGGAGTTTTAAGCACTACTGAGTTGAGTGTACAGGAGTCCCTTTGGGAATTTTTAAAAAACTTTTTATATTGAATGACATTGTTATAATTGTAACAAACTAAATATATAGACGATGGTGGATCAGGGCATCAAACCACAGACTAGACTCTTCTCATGTTCATTGGCTAGTCTGTAGTCAAATGGCGCTAAGATCCTAATTACAAAGACTAGAAAATATGCTGGCCAAGTCACAGATGCAACCAATTTGGGATTGCTGACTTACCAGAATCCTGATTCAGTACAATTCCTGGGTACTTGAATTGTGTTCTTTTTTGTAGTACTTCTCCTGACTTGGCTCTCCAAGCTCAGAGCTATTGGTGTCTATACCCCTCCGCCATCAACTGCACTGTTAAATTTCTATTTACATGTATGTCTCATGACTGCATGATCCTCAATGACAGAGTTGATATTTTGTTTACCATTGTGGTTGCAGGATTCAACACAGAGCATAAAACACAACACAGTGCAGAAGACTTGTTAATAAATGATTAAATGGAAGGAGGACTTAAAGTCTCATGGTTTGAAAGTGATTCAGGAGTTAAGAAAGTGGACTTACAGAATATTTGATGATGATGATGATGTTGATGATGATGATGTAATCCTAGCTATGATAGAATGAAAAATGAATTAGGCTGTTTTCTGGTAGATGTTTATAAACAACTGAATCTATTTGAGAATTAAATGATAATAGTATATATTTGGAATTTACGTGGCTTTTTTTCATTATATGAAAGATTGGGATTTGGTAATACAAGGGATCTGGAGATTAGTAAAGAAGTTATTATTTCAACTGTGATAAAATATAATAAGGACTTCAAATGGAGCAAAAGAAGTAGGAACTGACTGGGGAAGGAGAGATAGATATTTCACTAGTGGAATCAAGGAAACTTTATGACTGATTGAATGTGATGAGATAGTAATCAAGTATGATTCAAGGTTTAAGAAGGAACATGAACACTGTTTAAAAGTCCATTATGTTCCAAAAATATCACATGTGGAATGTGGAGGAAGATGTTAATTTTATCTCTTTTCCACATTTTTAATAACAATTCAGGGACAGTATGATCATGTACAAGATCTCTTTTCATTGTGGACATTATTTTTATAAACATATTGTATTTCTTTTTCTTGACTACAATATTCAGCCCCTTAGTTACTTTCATTGAGAGAGTCACTGGGGTCAATTCATTAGTGCTCACTCATTTGGGTGACTATATGTTTATTTTTCCTAGGAGGTAATATTTGCATGATCTGCTTTTTTTCTGATGCTTTGGAGAGAAAAAGTTTAAATATTTCCTAGCAAGGAAATCAGTATTCTTCACTAATATAAAATTCCTCTATTTGTGGAAGTAAATATGTGAAGAAGAAAAATTAAAAAGTAGAAAGCAAAAACATTTAAAATTAAAAGAATTTTAAATTTGGTAAACATATGTGCATTTGCTTCATTGTTCAAATCAAAAAATAACGTACATTTCTTACAGGCAAAATATAAGGTAAAAGTAAGCTAAACTTGTCTTTAAATATAGTTATGCAAAGAAGAAAGCTGCAAAGGGAAATTGTTTTATAATATATTTTAAACTATTATGTACATTTTATTATAAATTATAATTTATATTTTTGTTCATATGTAGATTAAGAATATCAGATAAAAAAGAAAACAAAAGTCATGGGGTTAAATAGGTCAAATACTGAAACTAAATGTATGAATAATTTAACTGGAAACTTCCTAGAGCTAAGAATTAAGGGAGGAAATAACTTACACCTCCAATCCACATAAAACAAATCTTCCAGCTTTGGAATAATTTTTATTATCCAAAGGTATGCCCCATATTATAACTTTGGGAAGTCTCAAAAAATATTCCTTCACAATTCTAGGAGAGTTTTACTCTGCTGGTCAGGATTTCCCTTTTTATTCTAAGGGATTTCTGTTCTCTTGTCACATATATTGCAGCCTATTTTCTCACTGTCATCTATTTTCAGTTCCTGTGTCCACTATTTTCTCTTTTTGGCCACTTTTGCACTGTACTACCTCATTCCTTTTATTAGTTTACAAAACAGAACCCCAGGAATTGTTGGTTTTATTGGATATTTATTGAAATAGCATTAATAAAAATTAACATATTACCAAAAAGCTTACATTTTAGTATTAGATAAAACCATAGTCTTTGCATACCACAGGTAAAACACCATGACCCAGCCTTTCTGTAGAGTTTATTTTCTGCCTCTCCCTCCTCTCTCTCTCTCTCCCCATACATTTTTTTCTCTAATATTACTATCCATCAGCCTTTATGTTGCCTCAGAAATTCAACATCTGTTTTAACTATTGTAAAGAGATTCAGCTCACTCTTTGTTTCAGTTTCCTTTGAGAACATTATCTCTGGAAGGCAGTAGCCTACTCACCTTTTATCACTCAAGGTCCATTGTCAACTCCTTATAAACTATCATCTTCACTACTAAGAGTCTATTGCTCTATCTCCTAATATGAAAAAGAGATGGCAGCAAGTTATTCTTTAAGTGGCCTTTTTTTTCTTTCCAATAAATATAATTGTCATAAGTGATTAAAATAAAACTAATCAAAAACTCCAGAGAAACAACTTTGCTCTTGATAACAAATGTTGGTTGAGTTTTTTTGTGTGACTACTTAAGAACAGGGCTGAGCAAAATATCTAAATGAGACCTCACTAAATAAGATATAAAGATGGCAAATAGATGAAAAGATGTTCAACATCATGTATCATTAGGGAATCTCAAGTTAAACATTGAGATACCACTACACACCTATTAACTCACTAGCCACTGTAGTTGCTGACCTTCAATGCACCCTGAAAGGAGTTCAGGGCGGAGATCAAGAATGAGGCACTCTGTGCTCTGGGAAAAACTGGCAGGACAGGCTGTCAGTTAGATGTATTCAGAAGAGTTTATGAGCCCAAATTCTTGCATCTTCTTATATCTAGAAAAGCACTTAAAAAAATCATTACTGGATACATCTGCTCCTCGTGACTAGCGGCAGCCTTCTGCCAAAATGTGTGCTTGATTGCACGTATTCCCCTTCACCAAAATCACATGTACTGACTTCCCCCACTACTTCTTCTGAGCGGTTCCTTAGAGCTATCTGAGAGGCTATAGTCCTCATTTTGCCCCAGATAAAACTTAACTTACAACTCTCACATTGTGCTTTTTTTTTTCAGTCAACAGTGAAATTAGTATCTACTTTAGATAGTCACTTATCTCTCTGCCTATTCCCCAGTATTTTCAAGCTGGGAAAACCGTTGAATATGTTTTCACTCTTCCCCTGTTCTTTTTGCTTAGCTGATACAGGTGAATCCTGAATCCTCTCCTCACCACAAGGAAATTCAAGTTTTTGAGTTCTCTGGAGTACAGTTGTTGATATGAGACAGAAGAATAAAGGAATTTGGAAAATCCATTCCCAAGATAATAGACTGTCTTGCAAAGCTATTGCCTTGTGCATAATCCAATTTGAATGTCAAAAAATTAATATTGCTTGGGCATTTCTCTTTTCATCCCAGCTGTAACAAATTTTAATCTTCTTCTAAGCAGATGGATGCATAGGGTAGTCCAGGGCAAAAGCCAAGATACTCAGGAAAGCAAAAGGATGAAAACATGTAATTTTAAAATCAATTACTCCTATTAGAGTGGTTTATTTAAAGGCTCACCATATCTGCCTACAAAACTTTATTCTTCTTGTTTAATTTACTTTAATACTACACTTTGTACATATCTGTTAATCTTTTTTAATTAAAAATATTAAATATTTTACAAATAAGAATAATAAAAGATTTATTAAATTAAATCATTTATAAAATGCATCGCTTCACTCTAACCTAAACAATTCTAAAAACACTTTTCCAAGAAGTACCTACTTTTTCTGTCTTTAAATAATTATGATAAATGTATCAATCTTAAGTTCATTTGAGTGAGTTTTGACAAATGCATACACCCATTAAACCCACTCCTTGGTCATGATGTAGAATATTTCATCAACCTGGGAGAATTCCCTTACATTTCCCTTACAGTTGAACAGAATCAGAATTTGCCAGTCCAAAATACGCCTTTTTAGCATGAGGATTATTTTTAAGAAACAGCAGACATTGGATAAGCTCTGAAAACTGAGTAGAAGATACCCTTTTGTAAGAGACAGTTGCATTTATAAGGGAAATCTCCATATGTAAGGGTGTCTCCCTCTTTGTACTAGGAAGAAAAGAATGACTAAATCTGTAGAAACTCTTATCAAAGGAAAAGGCAGTGGACTAAATCTGATTAACAACTTTAACCTTTTTTTTTTTTACTGTGTTTTATCTAATAACCTCCTGTAAATTGTTTCCCCATCCACTTACATCTCCTTTTGCCTTTTAAGGGAGATAGTATTTAATGGGGTGGCTTAGGCCATTTTGGTTAGTAACTCAGTTTTCCTGGGTATCTCGCATGTATACAGGAGGTATACATGTTATTAAACTTCTGCTTGTTTTTGTCCTGTTAATCATCCTTTTATTACAGGATGGTCTCAGCCAAGAACCTAGAAGGGTAAAGGGAAAATTATTTTTCCTCCCTTACACAGTTGATTACCTACATTCTAGAAGCAAACACTGCCCTGATTTCTGTCACAACATACTTCTGCCTCTGTTCTTAAAATTCATCTGAGTTGAATCATAAATTATGTTATTCCTTTCACTCAGTATAATGCTTTTGTGATTAATTCTTGTTGCCGTATTGTTGGTATTTCACTACTTTTTAATGGTGTGTAATATTTTATTGTAAGTATATAATTTGGCTAGTTTCTAACTTGGGGCTGTTATAGATAAAGATGCTATAAAAAGGTGTTGTTTGGTTTTGTATTTAAGTGGTTTTTGAGGACATATGTTTTCTTTCTCTGGGTTAAATACCTAGGTGTGGAAAAACTGCCAGTGTTCCAAAGAAGTTGTACTTTTTATACCTGCATCAGCAATGAATTAGATTTCCAGTAGCTCCACATTTTCATCATCATTTGGTTGTTGGCAGCTTTTAAATTTAGCCAAATGTGTGAGTTGATAGTGGTATCACATTATGGTTTCAAAGTTGTATGTTTCTTTTCATGAATAATACTGAAAATATTATCATGTGTATATTGACCATTAAATATCCCCTTTGTTATAGTGTTCATTTTTTATTGGTTTGTCTTTTTATTATTGAATTATAGGAGCTTTATGTTCTGAATGAGAGTTCTTCGTCTGATGTTATACACATAAAAAGGTATGTAGTGATTATCTTATCCCTGCCTGTAACTTACTTATTCATATTCTTATTGATGTCTCTCAATGAGCAGATTTTTTTTATATGAAATGTATCCATCTGTGTTTCTTTTTGGTTAGTACTTATATTAGTTTCCTATCACTGCTATAACAAAATACTACAAATTTACTGGCTTAAAGCAGCACTAATTTATTATTTTACATGTTTGTAAGTCATAATTAAAATGTGTGGGCAGAACTACTTTCCTTCTGGAGGTTCTATGAGGAGATCCGTTTCCTTGACTTTTCCAGCTTCTAGAGGTTACCTGCATTCTATAACTGGTGACATCTTCCTTGAATCACTCTAACCTTGCCTTTTCACATCTCCTACTCTGACTCAGACCTTTCCCCATCCCTTTCATTAGGACCCTTGTGATTACTTTGGGCCCAGCCAGATAAGCCAGCAAGATCTTTAATCACATCTGCAGAATCCCCTTTTCCAGGTAAAGTAACATTTTCACAGTTTGAGGGATTAGTGCATATACATCTTTGAAGGGCCATTGTTCCATCTACCAGAGTACTTATTCTGTCCAGAGAAATATTTGCTTTCCTAAATGTTAGGGTGATTATTTTCTTTTGTTTATGCTATAAATTATATGATTATATCTATTACAACTTGTGTCTATTTTCCACCTGAAAATAATATTTGTGTAAGGAGTTAATTTTTTATTTACACAGTTACCCAGTTTTGCCAGAATCTTTTGGTGAAAAGAAGTTTCCTATTTTTACTGAATCTTTTTTTTTTTTGAAACTTGTTTATTCAATACCCTTTTCCTTCATATATAAAATATATAATTTGGCTACTCAATTTAAAAAATCTCTTGGAATTTTGTTTGGGATTGCAATTTGTGGTAAATTGTATGTTAACAATATTATATTTCTAATCCTTGAAAATAACACATCTCAAAATTTTAAAAATCTTCAATTTCTTTCACCTAAATTTTATAGTTTTTGAGAGTAGAAGTCTTGCATATCATTGGCTAAATTTACTCTTAGTTATAGTACATTTTTGGAAGCTCTAGTAAAGGGTATTTCAATTGTATTGATATTTTCCAATTTTTTATTTCAAGTGTATAAAACACAACTGATATTTTAAAATTGACTTTGTATTCTACAATCTTGCTGAATTCATTCATTAGAATTAGTAGGTTTCTTCATTTGTTTGTTTTAATTTCTTTGAATTTTCTACATACAAGGGATGCCATCCATGAATAAGAAGTTTTACTTCTGAATTCCTATTCATCATCTCTATTTTTTTTTCTTATTATACTAGACAAACACTTCAGTAAAATATTGAATATTACTTGTGGCAAGTGGGCATATTTGCCCTTTTCCTGGTCTTAGGTGAAAAGGATACTTCATTTAGCATTAGATTTATCTTAGCATTATTAGAATATGTTTTAAATGTTGTTAAATCCATTTTCACAACTTTTAATTTTTATTCCTTTAATTGGTAAATTACATCTGTTCTTAAATAAACTTTATTTTTAGAACAGTTTTTTCCTTAAATAATATGAAGATAGTATAGAGATAACTTGTACCCCATACCCAGCTTCCCATATTATTAACATCTCAAATTACTACAGTAAATTTCTTACATTTAATGAACAAATGTTGATATATTAATTAAAATACATACTTTATGCAGATTTCCTTAGTTTGTATCCAACATCACTTTCTTTTCCAGAATCCCATCCAAGATACCATATTACATTTAGTTGTCATGTCTTCTTAGGCTACCTTTTCTTAGAACATTTTCTCAGATTTCCATTGTTTATGACTTTGACGGTTTTGAGGTCTACTTGTGAGGCATTTTGTAAAATGACACCAATTAGGATTTGTCCAATGTTTCTCTCATGATTAGTTGACACTTGGGTTTTGGAGGAAGACCACATAGGTAAAGTGCCATTTATATCCCATAATGACAAGGGTACACAATATCAACATGACTTAGCACTGTGGATGTTGACCTTGAGTACTTGGCTAAGGTAGTTTTGTGATGTTTCTCCACTGAAAAGCTACCTATTTGTACCCTTCCATATTGCAGTCTTAGAAGGAAGTCACTATGTGCAACCCACACTTAAAGAGTGAGGAATGATGCTTCACTTCCTTGAGGTCAAAGGATCTACTTGAATTATTTGGAACTCTTCTGCCAAGGAGATGTATCTCTTCTCCCAAAGATTATTTCTTAACTGTTAAAGCAACCTTGGATCACTGGTGTAATTTGATCATGTTTTACTGGTTAAATTTTGTTATTATTCTGTTGAAACATCATTAATGAGACATATTGCTCCTTTTCTTTTCTTATAATTTTTCCCCCCAAATCAGGGGTATCAGGGATATGCAATATTAAAAAATGAATTGAAAAGTTGAAAAGAATTCATGTAAAATTTTTATCATTTCATCTTTAAATGTTTGAAAGAATTCACCAATGATGCCATCTAGTACCAGAATTTCTCAAGAAAAAAAAATTTTTTTTAAGTTAAATTTTATTGGAAATACATTTCTTTTTTTTTTAAATTAATTTATTTTGGGCTGCGTTGGGTCTCCATTGCTGTGCGTGGCCTTTCTTTTTAGTTGCAGTGAGCAGGGGCCACTCCTCATTGCCTTGCATGGGCCTCTCACTGAGGTGGCCTCTCTCGTCTTGGGGCACCGGCTCTAGGTGCATGGACTCTAGAGCATAGGCTCAGTAGATGTAGCACATGGGCCCAGCTGCTCCTCAGCATGTGGGATATTCCTGAACCAGGGCTCAAACCCGTGTCCCCTGCATTGGCAGGCAGATTCCTAACCACTGTGCCACCAGGGAAGCCCCTCAAGGAAAATTTTTGATTGTGTATTTAATTCATAAAGGATTTGGGATTTTTCAAAAATTTTGTCTGCCCTTCTGAGTTGTTAAATATATTGTCCTGAAGGTTCTAAAAACATTCCCATTAAATTGAGCCTCTACGGTGCCTTACAAAGATCTTTTCTTCCTGGTGTTTTTGCTTTTGTGTAATCTCCTCCCTTTGATTGTGGGATTGATTTAGTGACTCTCTTCTAATAGATGAAGAATACCTGTTTGTCCTCTATTTTATGTCCAGTAAATATTCAATAATACTTTAACTTCAAGCTCTAAATTTTACTACTGGGTTTCTAAGCACTTTTAAAATAATACTACCTTCAACCAGAACATTGCATTGCAAAAAAAATGAAAATTGCAAAATTTTAGGATATAAACATGAACTGTGAAAGTACATATATGATATATATGTGTATTATATTATATGTATAAATGATTTCATTCAATTATGTATATAATATATTTTAAAACTTTTCTTTTTAAATGTTTTTTGTTCTTCTTCTTAGTTTTTGGTAGCAAATGTGTTTGCAAAGAATAGTTGTGTGACCTTCTGCAATATTCTAAATTTAGCCATAGTGGAAAGCACTGTCAAATAACAAAATACTTCATGTGATTAAATGAAAGTTCATGCTTTCCTTGATGTTTTTGTTTTTCTAAAGTAATACTCTGCTTTTTAAAATATGAAAAGAAGTATGCAACCTCAATTTTTGTCAGTACAACTAAATAAATACCATTTAGCACATTCTCATATCAAATATTTATTTTAGTATATAATTTCTTACTTATGTTAAGAATAGTTCTATTTGAGATATTTAATCAATATGAAATTATAGATTGCAGAAATGCAAGTTATAAAAGTTAATAATATAATAAACAAGCATCTACAAAATACATTACTAGAATGCTACTAATATATTTGAACTCTATAATCAAATAGGTAGTTTAGAACTACTGTAATTTTGTTTTTACAAAAATTCATGGTCTGGGGGAGATCTTCAAGATCTTCAAGGAGTAAGATGTGGAGATCACCTTCCTCCCCACAAGTACATCAGAAATACAACTACATGTGGAACAACTCCTATAGAACACCTACTGAATGCTGACAGAAGACCTCAGACTTCCCAAAAGGCAAGAAACTCCCCCACATAACTGGGTAGAGCAAAAGAAAAAAGAAAAAACAGATACAAAAGAATAGGGATGGGACCTGCACCTCTGGGAGGGAGCTGTGAAGGAGGAAAAGTTTCCACACACTAGGAAGCCCCTTCACTGGTAGGGATGGGGAGTGGGCGAGGGGGAAGCTTCAGAGCCATGGAGGAGAGCAGAGCAACAGGGGTGCAGAGGGCAAAGCGGAGAGATTCCCTCACAGAGGATTGGTGCCAACCAGCACTCACCAGCCCGAGAGGCTTGCCTGCTAACCCGCTGGGGCGGGCGGGTCTGGGAGTTGAGGCTCGGGCTTCAGTCGGAACGAGAGGAGAGGACTGGTGTTGGCAGCGTGAACACAGCCTGAAGGGGGCTAGTGTGCCACAGGCTAGCCAGGAGGGAGTCTGGGAAAAAGTCTGGACCTGCCTGTGGACCTGCCTAAGAGGCAAGAGACCACTGTTTTGGGGTGCACAAAGAGAGGGGATTCAGAGCACCACCTAAATGAGCTCCAGAGACAGGCTGGACCTGTGGCTATCAGCACGGACACCGGAGATGGGAATGATACGCTAAGGCTACAACTGCAGCCACCAAGAAGACTGTGTGCCATCACAGGTCACTATCCACACCTCCGCTCCCAGGAGCCTGTGCAGCCCGCCGCTGCCAGGGTCCTGTGATCCAGGGACAATTTCCCCAGGAGAACACACAGCACACCCCAGGCTGTTGCAATGTCACTCCGGCTTCTGCCGCCTGCAGGCTCACCCCGCAACCCAAAATCCAGCCTGGGTGAGCCAGAACTCCCTAATCAGCTGCTATTTTAACCCTGTCTTGTCTGGGTGGGAACAGACGCCCTCAAGTGACCTACATGCAGAGGCAGGGCCAATCCAAAGCTGAACCCCAGGAGCTGTGTGAGCAAAGAAGAGAAAGGGAACTTTCTCCTAGCAGCCTCAGGAGCAGCGGATTAAATCTCCAAAATCAACTTGATGTACCCTGCATCTGTGGAATACCTGAATAGAAAATGAATCATCCCAAAATTGGGGCGGTGGACTTTGGGATCAACTGCAGACTTCGGGTTAGCTTTCTGCATCTAAAGTGTTTCTGGTTTTATGTTTATCTTAGTTTAGTATTCAGAGTTTATTATCATTGGTAGATTTGTTTATTGATTTGGTTGCTCTCTTCCTTTTCTTTTTTTAGATAAATTTTATATATATATATATTTTATATATATAAAATTTTAATATATTTTTTTCTTTTTTCTCTTTTTGTGAGTGTGTATGTGTATGCTTCTTTCTGTGATTTTGTCTGTATAGTTTTGCTTTTACCATTTGTCCTAGGGTTCAGTCTGTCCATATTTTTTTGTTTTGCTTTTTTTCCTTAGGATAGCTTCTAGCACATGTTAACATTGATGCATTTATTTTTTGGCTTGGATGTCTCTTCTTTCTTTCTTTCCTTTTTTTTTAAATTACTTTAAAATTTTTTTATTTTTAATAATTTTTTTATTTTAATAACTTTATTTTATTTCTTTTCTTTTCTTTCTTTCTTTCTTTCTTTCTTCTCAGCCATGTGACTGACAGGGTCTTGGTGCTCTGGCCAGGTGTCAGGCCAGTGCCTCTGATGTGGGAGAGCCAATTTCAGGACATTGGTCCACCAGAGACCTTCCGGGTCCATGTAATATCAAACAGCGAAAGCTCACCCAGAGATCTCCAACTCAATGCTAAGATGCAGCTCCACTCAACGACCAGCAAGCTACATGGCTGGACACCCCATGCCAAACAATTAGCAAGACAGGAACACAACCCCACCCATTAGCAGAGAGGCTGCCTAAAATCATAATAAGGTCACAGACACCCCAAGACACACCACAAGACGTGGTCCTGTCCACGAGAAAGGCAGGATCCAGCCTCATCCACCAGAAAGCTTCACAACCCACTGAACAAATATTAGCCACTGGGGACAGACACCAGAAACAACGGGAACTATGAACCTGCAGTCTGCAAAAAGGAGAACTCCAAACACAGTAAGTTAAGCAAAATGAGAAGACAGATAAACACACAGCAAATGAAAGAACAAGGTAAAAACCCACCAGGTGAAACAAATGTAGAGGAAACAGGCAGTCTACCTGAAAAAGAATTCAGAGTAATGATAGTAAAGATGATCTAAAATCTTGGAAACAGAAAGGAGAAAATACAAGAAACGTTTAACAAGGACCTAGAAGAATTACAGAGCAAACAAATAATGATGAACAACACAATAAGTGAAATTAAAAATTCTCTAGAAGGGATCAATAGCAGAATAACTGAGGCAGAAGAATGGATAAGTGGCCTGGAAGATAAAATAGTGGAAATAAGTACTGCAGAGTAGAATAAAGAAAAAAAATGAAAAGAATTGAGCACAGTCTTAGAGACCTCTGGGACAACATTAAACACACAATATGCAAAATATAAGCGTCCGAGAAGAAGAAGAGAAAAAGAAAGGGACTGAGAAAATATTTGAAGAGATTATAGTTGAAAACTTCCCTAATATGGGAAAGGAATCAGTCAATCAACTCTAGGAAGTGCAGAGAGTCCTATACAGGATAAGTCCAAGGAGAAACACACCAAGATACATATTAATCAAGCTATCAAAAATTGAATACAAAGAAAGAATATTAAAAGCAGCAAGGGAAAAACAACAAATAACATACAAGGGAATCCCCATAAGGTTAACAGCTGATCTTGCAGCAGAAACTCTGCAAGCCAGAAGGGAGTGTCAGGACATATTTAAAGGGATGAAAGGGAAAAGCCTACAACCAAGATTACTCTACCCAGCAAGGTTCTCATTCAGATATGATGGGGAAATAAAAACCTTTACAGACAAGCAAAAGCTGAGAGAACTCAGAACCATCAAAACACTTTACAACAAATGCTAAAGTAACTTCTCTAGGCAGGGAACACAAGAGGAGGAAAAGACCTACAATAACATACCCAAAACAGTTTTAAAAATGGTAATAGGAACATACATATTGATAACTACCTTAAATATAAATGGATTAAATGCTCCAGCCATAAGACATAGACTGGCTGAATGGATACAAAAACAAAACGTGTACATAAGCTGTCTGCAAGAGACCCACTTCAGACCTAGGGACATATACACACTGAAAGTGAGGGGATGGAGAAGACATTCTAAGCAAATGGAAATCAAAAGAAAGCTGGAGTAGCAATTCTCATATCAGACAAAATAGACTTTAAAATAAAAACTATTACAAGAGGCAAAGAAGGACACTGCATAATGATCAAGGGATCAATCCTAGAAGAAGACATAACAATTGTAAATATTTATGCACCCATAATAGGAGCACCTCATTACATAAGGCAAATGCCAACAGCCATAAAAGGGGAAATTGACAGTAACACAATCATAGTAGGGGACTTGTAACACCTCAGTTTCACCAATGGACAGATCATCCAAAATGAAAATAAATAAGGAAACACAAGCTTTAAATGACACATTAAACAAAATGGACTTAATCGATATTTATAAGACATTCCATCCAAAAACAACAGAATACACTTTCTTCTCAACTGCTCATGGAACATTCTCCAGGATAGATCATATCTTGGGTTAAAAATCAAGCCTTGGTAAATTTAAGAAAATTGAAATCATATCAAGTATCTTTTCAGAACAAATGCTATGAGATTAGATATCAATTACTAGAAAAAATCTGTAAAAAAATACAAACATATGGAGGCTAAACAATACACTACTTAATAACCAAGAGATCACAGAAGAAATCAAAGAGGGAATTAAAAAATACCTAGAAGGAAACAACAATGAAAACACAATGACCTAAAACCTATGGGATGCAACAAAAGCAGTTCTAAGAGGGAAGTTTATAGCAATACAATTCTGCCACAAGAAACAAGAAACATCCCAAATAAACAAACTAACCTTACACCTAAAGCAATTAGAGAAAGAAGAACAAAAAAACCCTAATATTACCAGAAGGAAAGAAATCTTAAAGATCAGATCTTCAATAAATGAAAAAGAAATGAAGGAAACAATAGCAAGGATCAATAAAACTAAAAACTTGTTCTTTGAGGAGATAAACAAAATTGATAAATCATTAGCCAGACTCATCAAGAAAAAAAGGCAGAAGACTCAAATCAATAGAATTAGAAATGAAAAAGGAGAAGTAACACTTGACACTGCAGAAATACAGAGGATCATGAGAGATTACTACAAGCAAGTATACACCAACAAAATGGATAACCTGGAAGAAATGGACAAATTCTTAGAAAAGCACAGCCTTCCGAGACTGAGCCAGAAAGAAATAGAAAATATACACAGACCAATCACAAGCACTGAAGTTGAAACCGTGATTTAATATCTTCCAATAAACAAAAGCCGAGGACCAGATAGCTTCCCAGGGGAATTCTATCAAACATTTAGAGAATAGTTAACACCTATCCTTCTCAAACTCTTCCAAAATATAGCAGAGGGAGGAACACTCCCAAATTCAGTCTACGAGGCCAGCATCACCCTGATACCAAAACCAGACAAAGATGTCACACAGAACGAAAATTACAGGCCAATATCACTGATGAACATAGATGCAAATATCCTCAACAAAATACTAGCAAACAGAATCCAACAGCACATTAAAAGGATCATACACCATGATCAAGTGGGGTTTATCCCAGGAAGGCAACGATTTTCAATATACGCAAATCAATCAACGTGATACACCATATTAACAAATTGAAGGAGAAAAACCATATGATCATCTCAATAGAGGCAGAGAAAGCTTCCGACAAAATTCAACACCTATTTATGATAAAAACCCTCCAGAAAGTAGGCAAAGAGGGACCTTACCTCAACATAATAAAGACCATATATAACAAACCCACAGCCAACATCATCCTCAATGGTGAAAATCTGAAACCATTTCCACTAATATCAGGAAAAAAACAAGGTTGTCCACTCTCACCACTATTATTCAACATAGTTTTGGAAGTTTTAGCCACAGCAATCAGAGAAGAAAAAGAAATAAAATGAATCCAAATCAGAAAAGAAGAAATAAAGCTGTCACGGTTTGCAGATGACATGATACTATACATAGAAAATCCTAAAGACTCTACCAGAAATCTACTAGAACTAATCAACAAATTTGGTAAAATAGCAGGATACAAAATTAATTCACAGAAATCTCTTGCATTCCTATACACCAATGATGAAAAATCTGAAAGAGAAAATAAGGAAACACTCCCATTTACCACTGCAACAAAAAGAATAAAACACCTAGGACTAAACCTACCTAAGGAGACAAAAGACCTGTATGCAGAAAACTATAAGACACTGATGACAGAAATTAAAGATGATACAAACAGATGGAAAGATATACCATGTTCTTGGATTGGAAGAATCAACATTGTGAAAATGAGTATACTATGCAAAGCAATCTACAGATTCGATGCAATCCTATCAAACCACCAATGACATTTTCCACAGAACTAGAACAAAATATTTCACAATTTGTATGGAAACACAAAAGACCCTGAATAGCCAAAGCAATCTTGAGAAAGAAAAATGGAGCTGGAGGAATCAGACTCCTGGACTTCAGACTATACTACAAAGCTACAGTAATCAAGACAGTAAGGTACTGGCCCAAAAAAAACACATTAATGTAGATCAATGGAACAGGATAGAAATTCCAGAGATAAACCCACGCACCTATGGTCACCTTATCTTTGTTAAAGGAGGCAGGAATATACAATGGAGAAAAGACAGCTTCTTCAGTAAGTTGTTCTGGGAAAACTGGACAGCTACATGTAAAAGAATGAAATTAGAACTTTCCCTAACACCATACACAAAAATAAACTCAAAATGCATTAAAGACCTAAATGTAGGGCCAGACAGTATAAAACTCTTAGAGGAAAACGTAGGCAGAACTCTCTATGACATAAATCACAGCAAGATCCTTTTTGACCCACCTCCTAGAGAAATGGAAATAAAAACAAAAATAAACAAATGGGACCTCCTGAAACTTAAAAGCTTTTGCACAGCAAAGGAAACCATAAACAAGATGAAAAGACAACCTTCAGAAAGGGAGAAAATATTTGCAAATGATGCAACTGACAAAGGATTAATCTCCAAAATTTACAAGCAGCTCATGCAGCTCAATATCCAAAATACAAACAACCCAATCCAAAAATGGGCAGAATATCTAAATAGACATTTCTCCAAAGAAGATATACAGATTGCCAACAAACTCATGAAAGGATGCTCAACAGCACTAATCATTACAGAAATACAAATCAAAACTACCGTGAGGTATCACTTCACACCAGTCAGAATGGCCATCATCAAAAAACCTACAAACAATAAATGCTGGAGTTGGTTTGGTGAAAAGAGAACCTTCTTGCACTGTTGGTGGGAATGTAGATTGATACAGCCACTATGGAGAGCAGTATGGAGGTTCCTTAAAAAACTAAAAATAGAACTACCATACAACCCAGCAATCCCACTACTGGGCATATATCCTGAGAAAACCATAATTTAAAAAGAGTCATGTACCACAATGTTCATTGCAGCTCTATTTACAATAGCCAGGACATGTGTCCACCTAAGTGTCCACTGACAGATGAATGGATAAAGAAGATGTGGCACATATATACCATGGAATATTACTCAGCCATGAAAAGGAATGAAATTGAGTTACTTGTAGTGATGTGGTTGTACCTAGAGTCTGTCATACAGAGTGAAGTAAGTCAGAAAGAGAAAAACAAATGCCATATGCTAACATATATATAGAATCTAAAAAAAAAAATGTTTCTGAGGAAACCTATGCCAGGACAGGAATAAAGACACACATGTAGAGAATGGACTTGAGGACACAGGGAGGGGGAGGGGTAAGCTGGGATGAAGTGAGAGAGTGTGTATGGACATATATATACTACCAAATGTAAAATAGATAGCTAGTGGGAAGCAGCCTCATAGCCCAGGGAGATCAGCTCCGAGCTTTGTGCCCACCTACAGGGGTGGGATAGGGAGAGTGGGAGGGAGAAAAAAGAGGGAGGAAATATGGGGATATATGCATATGTATAACTTATTCACTTTGTTATAAAGCAGAAACTAACACACCATTGTAAAGCAATTATACTCCATTAACGATGTTAAAAAAACAAAAATTCATGGTTTACCCCAAAGAATTCCGTCCATTGTTTTTTCTGATAGTAACATAAATTATTTGAGATTCCTCTAGAGTCTATTTTCAACTTCATGCCAGAGTTATACTTTTAAAGTGTAACATTGTTCTTTTGCTCATAATCCTCAATAACATCTCGCTTTTCTTAAAGTAAGAACTAATGTCCTTAAAATATTTCATAAGAATAAATATTATCTGACCTCCAATTTGTTCCAATGTGTAAATATAGTAGAGTATTTGTGATGGTGTCTCTACTGGTGCAATATGCAGTTATTCCCTTTTGCTCGTTACACACATCTCTTAATTGTTCCTTGAACATGGTAAGTGGGATTTTACCTTAGATATTTTATGCATGCTGATCCCTCTGTCTGAGAGGTCTTTCCCAACGATCCTCATATATCATTCCTACACTTTTTCCAGGTGTCTGCTCACAGACCTTCTACCTGGTGAGAAATTTGCTGATAAAGCTGTACCAGTTTTTATGTTTATCTCACATGATTACCTTGGAGAATATGGTGTTCGTTCAGTGAAAGCATGCAAGTTAATATTATTTGTCCCTTATGCATTTTCTTTTCAAATTTAATTTGCCTACTTTATTTAAATATCTTATAGCAAAAGACTAGATGCCATCTATAATTAGCTATTGAATGTTTAAGTTCATAATACATCTCTCACTTTTCCCAGATATTGGGTCTGAGATTACATAAATATAGATTTGGAATAAATCAAAACTTTAAGTGAATAAAATCATGCTTAAGTGGTTGAAAAAAACTTTGTAAGCATATAAAGTAACAATATTAACAGCAAAAATATATATTCAATTTTATTTTTATTTTTTCATTTATATTATATCCACAACTCCAGTTGAAAGTAATTCAGAACTAAATTAGAAAATTAGTAACTTTAATTTATCTTTAACTAAGATAAATGTGGCTGGGATTCTGTGGTCCATCATTATTATCACACTTTTATAAAGCCCCTCAGCTCTCTGACCCTGTCACTTTTGTCTTTCTCTCCTAAACTCCTTCACATGGGTCACCAAACCTGACATATGCTGGCCCCAGTCTATCACTGTGATCCATCTTTTACTCTCTTCTCTCCCTCCTAGACTCTCTAGACTTTAGATCCCTTTAGATTTGAGGACAATCTCTGGGTATCTTCACTACCTGCTCCATCTGCTTCCACAGATATCAGCCATCACTGACATTGCTTCATCTTTTAGAGAGCAGTTAAAATATCTCCTACTCAGAGAGGTCTTTTCTGCTTATCCAATCAGTTTTTGTCATTTACAACATTTTATTTCTCTCCTTAGAAATAAACACTTTTATGACAACACTGTTCGTTGAGGTGAATTTACATTGTAAATAATGAAGCTTAAGTTTCATTTACTCTCTTTTACTTATTTTTGTGTCCCATACCAGTTTTGTAAAGACCTGGGAGGGATCATAAAAATGTGTCCATGTGTTAGTTTTTGTAAATTTAATGAAATGGCTTGGTTAGAGTGCTGTCCCTTTCCATCCTGACTTCTGTCACATTTCCTCTTTGTATCAGATATGGCCACCCTCACTTGATATGTTTAGGTAGATCTGGGGTTTTGAATATGTTTAGTTGATTTAATAGGATATATTGGTGTGGTTCCCAATACCTTCCATGTATATTTGGTTTACTGGTAAGCATCCTGAGTAGGAATGACATAAGTACTTCGCACACAATACAGACTCACCAGCATCCTGACACAAGCAGGACCTTTGGTCTTTTCTCAATATTACATGTCTTACGGCACTTAGTATGGGAAATATGTGGATGGTGGAGGAGAAAGAAGAGTAACCCTAGTGTGTGGAAAATGCTTTTCATCAACAGACATATTAAATTGTAAGCAGATGCTGTACACTTAATTAAAATAGAGGTTTTCTCCTCACAGGAATATACTTAATAATGTAATATATAGTATCATATACAAATATCTTAAAATTTTGTTGGGATCATGCAAAGGATAATTTATCAATACCCTGGTGTCTATAAAAGGAAACTATGCAGTGATATATAATTGGGAATTAAGTCTGTCTGTGGAGGTTCGTTTTATGCATCCCAGCATACTAGATTGGTCTTTAGTATCTGATGAATCCTCTCTTAAAGTAATCTGGAGTTCTAGATGAAACAATCAACAAAACTGTGATAAACACAGTAAAAATCACCTAAAGAAACAATTGTCACATTTGAAAAACTGCACATATTCATTAGTGAGCTGATATACATACATATGTAGTGTCAATTTTTTAAAATTCACTTAAATTGCCTATGTGTATGACTAAATTTTAGTTTACTTTTTATTATGACAGAACTATCTCAATGGAAGATATAAGAATGTAAGCTTAAAAGAGAACTAATAGTCCCTGAAAATGTCAAAAACCATTATTTATCACAATTGACTATAAATGCTAAATTCATGAAGATAAAAAGTATGAAGAAATACACATAATGTAAACGATAATAGAAGAAATTTTCAAAAATTTGTAATAATGAGGATACTCTCTAAGACTATATTAAAAAATTTAAAAACTAGTAAAGAAAAGCAAAATTGATAGAGAATGTACAAATGTTAGTTATAGCCTCATTTTGATAAGTGTAATGACTGAAAAATAGCATGTTCTTTCATGATGGCCATTATAATGAATAATAATTTATACAATACCATCTAATGAAAGATATCTTGTTTAAAATTAGTGATTATAATAAGGATTGTAACAAGGGTCCTGAAACAGGATATTCAATGAAATAGATGCTTTTCAAACACATGAAGTTAAAAAAAATAAAATAAAAAAATACAATTTCCAAACTTTAATGAGCTTGTAAACTGATTTTAACAAAACAGAAAGTATTTCAGATGATTTTTCAGACTGAATAAGTATGGTAAGAACCTCCAAAAAGCATGAAGATTCCTTAGAGCACAGAATGTTGTGCTAATTTGGATTTTATGTTAATCAAATAGAGTTCAGTAGATCAATATCTTTAAGGACAAATAAAACAAAATATTCAATATTTTTTGAAAGCTTGAAAAAAATAGTTGTTGAGATGATTATTTTTTGACTTCTAATAGTGAGATTTTCCCAAAAGTGGTAGTTTTCAAATTAATAGAAATTTAATCTAAATAAAGGCCAAACCTGATGAATTGTTGCATGAATATTTCAAAACCTATTAAAATGAAAAAAAGTGACTTGTTTTCCTGAAAATAGTGAAGAAGTAATCAAATTAATGGAAAACTATAAAACAAATTAATATAGAAGATAAAATAGAAAATAAAATGAACTTGGACACAAAATACTGACCAGTTAGAGAATATTGTGCCCTTATATTGTAACAGAAATTTCTATGAGTGGTTTTAGAATTTTTCATTAAAGAAAACAATCTATCTGTGACTTGATTCAACCAAGTGAAAAGAGTTCTGGATGACTGTATCCTGCTTTTGAACAATATTCAATGCCAGTCACATGACAACAAAGCTGTTTTGAAAGGTGAGGAAAAAGGGTTGATGCACTTTTTAAAACCTTAATATTCATAATGTGTTGTGCACAGCTCATTGCTTTAACCTTATTGAGGAAAATGCACAGCTCCTGAAGTTGTTGACTAGTTGGTATTTTGAAATAATTTGTGTTATTTTCACTTCAGTGATAGATGGAGTATTTTAAACACACTTGAAGTTGAATTTTTAGTGGGTAATTGTAATGATATAGTTTGCACATTAGAACATTCTCTAAATCTTACAATATGCATAAAGCAACAGTTTAAAGACTCTGACTTTTATTTTTAAAGATTTGGAAGAGCAACTCAAATTCAAATGAGATACAAAATGTTTATTCAAGATGCTGATTAAACTCAAAAAAATTTTAAATCAATTTGGTAAGAACTTTGGAATATTTCAATAAAATAAGTGAGAAATTAAATTCTGATTTGTGTATTTGTAAATGGTAGCATTTTCATTATTACACTTATTTGTGAAAGAACTGAGAGAAAATTTCAAATAAAAATGTAATGAAAAACATGTAATGGGAAAATATGAAACAAGTGATAAAAATCAACAAAAATATTAACAGGGATTATTTTGACTTCGAGGAGCAAATGGAAACAAATCATTTTTATATTAGACAAAAAGTAGTAATTCATTAAAGACAAGAGATACATTTGCAGAATGAATATTGGATTATATGTAAACATTAGAAAAATATTGTTTCCTGCTAATTTGACACAAGATACTAGCATCAATGAACATAACATAAGAAACAAACTGGTTAAAGAGAGTTGCCAATTCCTGAAAGATTTAAGTTTCTAACCCCCAAAAGTCTGAGATACAGAATGCAGTTTATATATTTAAAATAACTGGATAGAGGCAGTCTTAGTCCCTCAGGCTGCTATAACAAAGTACCACAGACTGGGTGACTTATAAGCAACAGAAATTTATTTTCACAGTTCTGGAAGCTGGAAATCCAAGATCAAGGTGCCAGCATGGTCAGAATGTGGTGAGAGCCCTCTTCCTTTTTCATAGCCAGCAGCTTTGTCGTGTCCTCAGATGGTGGAAAGGGATGAAAGAGCTCTCTTGGGCCTCTTTTAAAAGGGCATTAAATTTACTTATGAGGACTCTGCCTTCATGACCTAAGCACCTCCCAAAGTCCCCGCCTCCAGTACCATCACATTGGGCATTAGGATTTTAACATATAAATTTTATGAGGGACACAAATAGCAAAGGTTTCCTGGATGAATTCCAGTATGTGTGTGGAGGCTTCCCCAAACCGACAAGCAATTCTCAGCCCCCAGCAGAGTGTCAGAGAATTCACCTCAGTGCTGACACTATCTACCTGGAGATAGAATCAGATTCAACAGATAAAGGTCTCAGTCCCACAAGAAGTCCCTCTGCCTCAGCCTACATTCACAAGGTTGTTACCTGTGCTTCTGACCGACTGGCTATAAATCAAAGGCTCACACAACCCCCTCATTAGTTTCAATTAATTTGCTGGAATGGCTCACAGAGCTCAGGAAAATCCATTTGTTCACGAGATTAAAGATTTATTGTAAAATGATGGTGAAGGAATTAACAACCAGATGAAGAGATACATAGAGTGAGGTCCCAAAGAAAGAAGCTTCTGTCCTCCTGGAGCATGGGGCCTGGAATGGTGGCCCTTGGAAGCTAGTGGTTCCCCAAAATGGAAGCTCTTTGAAAAAGGGCCAAAAAGCTGTCCTTTTTGGGTTTTGTGGAGGCTTCAGTACATAGTCATGATTGACTAAATCATTAGTCAACTGTGATTAATTCAATCTCCAGCCCCTCTCCATGCCCCCACCCCCCCAAATCAGGGGTGGGACTGAAAGTTCCAATCGTTTAATCACATGGTTGGTTCTCCTGGCAACCAGCTCCCACACTTGGGTGGGATCCAAAAGTTTCTTCCCTGAAGCATTTTCAGAAACTAAGGACAAGAGTCCAAATATTAACCCATTGCTTTTATTGCTCAGGAAATTTCAAGTGTTTTGGGAGCTGTGAGGCAGGAACTGTGGATGAAGACCAAGCGTATATTTCTCATATATCATCTGAATGACCAAATATATATTTTTTCCTATAAATCACAAATTTTGGTGCAAAACAAAAAATTGCACAAATTTCAGCCTATAGCACCTATAGAGACTTTCCAAAATTATAGCACAATCATAGGCTAATACTTACAATAATGAGTTTTAAAGTTGAAAGAAATTTTTCTAAAGTAATAATGATAATAATGATAAAATAATATTCTATTGACTGTGCAAGAATAAAGATTGATTCTTTTCTAGTCTCTATTTTGAAAATAATAGTAGAAAATTGTTGGTATACACAGAGACATTAAAAAGATATGTAGCCAAAAACATAGGAATAAGAAACAAAAAACGTTGTTGTTATTGATGATGCTGCATTGTCTGTGGCCATACAAGCAAAGCTGACTAACTGATCTATTTTGATTTTTGAATCTAAAACTGTGGATCCTCTTTTAAAAATAAAGTATCCTCTAACTTTTAAAAAATGTGTTGAGCTGGTAAAATATCTATATTCTTTATCTTAGACCATGGACATTTTAGAATAAGAAGTAAAGACATAGAAAAGCTTAGAATGGTGAGTAGAGAAGTAGAGAGATTTACCTTGAGTGGATATGTGAGAAATTATTTTGTGATTGAACATTTGATGCTGGATGAAAAGAAAATCTTACCAGAAAATAAAATGAAATGGGACTCATTTAATTCCTTGATAAATCTACTCATCAAACCAGTTTAATTTATAAAGTGTTAAAACTTTTATTTTATTTTGTTAATTGTTATGAATGTAATCGTGCCCCCACCCCATAATTCATATATTGAAGCCCTAATCCCCAACGTGACTGTATTTGGAGGCCAGCCACCAGCAAGTCAAGGAGAATGGTCTCAGGAGAAACCAAACTTGCTGACACCTTGATCTTGGATTTCTCCAGAATCATGAGAAAATAAATTTCTATTGTATAAGCCACCCAGTCTGTGGCATTTTGTTAAGGCAGCGCTTGTAAACTAATACAATAACAATAAATTTTTTAAATTAAATTTTGTTCTGCTTTATGTGATATCTTCTGCTGTAAATTGAACTTGCACACTAAAATCTATTGTGTCTTGAGAACTAAAAGTTAGCTTCTGTTACTTTCTAAGAAAAGTAGTCTAATAATCGCAGAGTGCTAATAACTATCTGAAAAGTGGCCTGATTCCTCATAAAAATATATTCAGGTTATATGGTAATATTTTAGAAGGAAAGGTATACCCAGAGGTTTATTTAAGTGAAACAACAACAAAAATATCATGCCACATTTATACTTTTGACAAAAGCAGTTGCATTAGGTGTAGAAGCAATTAGATTTATCTTTAGCTATCTTTAAAGCCTCATTTTAAAAATTCTTTCAGCAAATCATATTTTAATTACAAAGAGTGATTAATTTTAACAAAGTGTTAAATACAATTTTATTGTTAATTTCTTTTTACTTAACTTGCAGAAACAATCCTGAATGCTAAGCTTACCTAAGGCACTGATTAAAGTTTTAGTCTGGAAATACTATAGGCTTGAGAGGAAAAGCTGACTGTATACAGAAAGTGAAATATGCTGATGTCATAAGAATTAACTATATTGATAGTAACCACCAACCAATAAGAAAAAATATACCTTGATAAATATTTCAATACATTAAGCAAAATGATTTTATAATATTTAACATATGTATCATTTTAAAATTTACTGTCCTACATTGTGTCAATTCATGCTGATACGATTTGACTTAAAAGTTAGCAATCCCATGATATTTTTTATGATTAGAAAAACTGAGCAGATAGTGTAGTCAATTCCTGTATATACCTCTGAAATCAATTTGCACTATTATTAATATCTCATATTAGCATGGTACTTTTCTTGTAATTAATGAAGCAATATTGATATATTATTACCTAAACTGCAGAGTTTATTCATATTGCCTTAGTTTTATCCTTTTCTGTCCCAGGATCTCACTCATATTTACTTGTCATGACTTTTTAGGCTCCATATGGCTGTAACAGTTTCTCAGACTTTCCTTGTTTACATCAACTTCGACAGTTTTGAGAAGTACTGGTCAGGTATGTTGTAGGACTTCAGTTTATTATAATTTATCTGATGTTTTTCTTATTGATAGACTGGGGTATGAGTTTGGGGGAGGAAAATCATAGGGTTAAAGTGCTTTTTCATCACATTGTATCAAGGGTGCTTCTTATCAATGTCTTTTCTGACTGTTAAAATTGGTCTTAAATATCTGGCTAAAATGGTGCTTGTCAGGTTTTTCTCACAAAGTTGCTCTTGTTTTTTCTGCTTTCCATGCTGTGCTTTAGAAGGAAGTCACATCCCACATTTAAGATGTGAGGAATTATGCCCTCCCTCTTTAGCATGGAGTGTCTACATAATTTGTTTGCAATTCTTCTGCATGGGAAGTTTTACCCCATTCATTTATTTTTATATATCATTTAATTATATAAATATATATCATGAATATGTATTTTATAATTTGGGTTATAATTCAATACTATAGTATTTATTTTGCTCAAATTATTCTAGCTTTGAACCTTGGAAACTCTTTTAGTTGGCTCCTGCGTCACTTTGACATACCCCAACAATGTTTGTTTTTGTTTGTTTTGGTTTTTGGTGCACTTTCTTACTTTCTCTGGCACTACAAGATGCTCTAGGCTCATCTTATATATATTTCCTGCCACACTCCTAGAATTGTCCATTTCTCCAAGGAGCCCTGGTTTCTTTTATTGGAGATTGGTACTAGAAACAAAGATCTGGGTGCTAGGTGTGCTTGTTGGTAGTGGAGTATCATTTTTTAGTGCTCTCAGCTAACAGAGGAAATAAATATATGTGCATATATTAATCCATGTATATACACATATCTATAACTATTTGTATATGTAGCCATCATATATATATACATATATATCAATATGTATATTAAATTAAACATGAGTTCTTACTGATGTTTCCAACTCTGACCTATTACCACATGGATCATTCTAGCCTCCTCCCTTTGCTGATCTATAAATTTCCACTCCAACAGTGAGAAATAGTGAGAAATCTGATCCACCATCCATCTAGTCAATTATTAAATTCCTGTATACATGTACAGCAGCATCAGAATTGCTAGCACTAAACCCTGTGGGAAAACTTTACCTACTAGTATACTCTATTTATAAACTGTTCCTTTTCACTGTACAGACTCCAGTCTCCATTCATTTCCAAAATCACTTAAGTCAGCACATTTTTCCCCACCACCTTTAGTGACATTATTTCATACATTTTTTATACAATTAGAATCTCTTGTCACAGTCTGTATTCTTAACTATTTTAACAAGGCCAGAATAATCTTAATACTAAAACCAGATTGAGGTGTTACAAGAAAGAAAAACTTCAGACCACTATGTCTCATGAACATAGATGTAAATATCCTCAACAAAATATTAGCAATGGAGCCCAAGGATGTATGAAAAGAATTATATACTGGACCAAGGGGGATTTATTTAAAAATTTGTTAAAATTGTTTAACATTCAAAAATGAATCAATGTAATCGTCACATGAACCAGCTAAAGAAGAAAACTAATATGATCATATCAACTGATGCAGAAAAATTATTTAACCAAATCCAAAACTGATTCATAATAAACACTCTTAGCAAACTAGGAACAGAGGGAAACTTTCTTAACTTGATAAAGAACATACACAAACTACCTACACAAAAGTCATAATTAATGATGAAAGACAGAATGCTTTCTCCCCAAGATCAGAAGCAAGACAAGTATGTCCTCTCTCACGACTCCTTTTTAATATTGTCCTAGGAATTTTAGCCAGCTTAATAAGTAAGAAAAGGAAATGGAGAGCATACAGAGTACTTAGACTTGATACCAAAAGCACATCCATAAAATTAAAATAAAAAGATAGAGTTCATTAAATTAAAAATTAAGATGATCTTTTAAAAGATAAACATTTATGTGCAGAATATATAAAGAGATCTTATATCTTAACAGCAGAATGACAATTCAGTAAAATTGGGCAGAGCAATTGAAAATCAGACAATTCACAAAAATTATGTATGAACTGAAAGTAATTAGAATAAGCTCAACATTATCAGTATCAGTAAAATGAAAATAAAAGCAAAAATAGGATAATATTACACACCTATTTAACTAAATTAACACACCTATTTAACTAAATAGGTAAAATTTTATAAGACTGTGAATACAACTATTGGTTAAGACGTGAAGCAATTGGGATTCTCACATATTGCTGGAAGGGATGTTAAATGGTAAAACCACTTTGGAAAACAGTTTGTGAGTTTTTATAAAGCTAAACATATATCTTTGAGTGGAATTGACCCACCAAATCCATTTCTAGATATTGACCCCCCAAAATAAAAATATATACATATGTGCATTAAGACTTGTACAGGAATTTTCCCATAACAACTTTATTTATAATTGGCTTCTTGTGCCAAACAGGTAGCCAATTAATGAATGTGGCTACACTAAACAACAGATTTTTCAGTGTGGACAAAACAGCCTCTTATATTGGAAGAAGATGCCATCTAGGACTTTCACTGCTAGAGAGAAGTCAATGACTGGCTTCAAATCTTTGAAGGACAGGCTGACTCTCTTGTTAGGGACTAATGCAGCTGGTGACTTTAAGTTGAAGCCAGTGTTCATTTACCATTCTGAAAATCCTAGAGTCCTTAAGAATTATGATAAATCTACCTTGACTGTGCTCTATAAATAGAACAACAAAGCCTGGATGACAGCACATGTGTTTACAACATGGTTTACTGAATATTTTCATCCCACTGTTGAAACCTACTCTACTCAGAAAAAAAGATTCCATTCAAAATATTGCTGCTCATTGACAGTGCACCTGGTCAACCAAGAGCTCTGATGGAGATGTACAAAGGAATTAATGTTATTTTCATGCCTGCTAACACCACATCCATTCTGCAGCCCATGGATCAAGGAATAATTTTGGGTTTCAAGTCTTATTTTATTTATTTATTTTTGTTTTTTTTTTTTTTTTTGCGGTACGCGGGCCTCTCACTCTTGTGGCCTCTCCCGTTGCGGAGCACAGGCTACGGACGCACAGGCTCAGCGGCCATGGCTCACGGGCCCAGCCGCTCCACGGCATGTGGGATCTTCCCGGACCGTGGCACGAACCCATGTCCTCTGCATCGGCAGGCGGACTCTCAACCACTGCGCCACCAGGGAAGCCCTATTTATTTATTTTTTGCGGTACGCGGGCCTCTCACTGTTGTGGCCTCTCCCGTTGCGGAGCACAGGCTCCAGACGCGCAGGCTCAGCGGCCATGGCTCACGGGCCCAGCCGCTCCGCGGCATGTGGGATCTTCCCAAACCAGGGCACGAACCCGTGTCCCCTGCATTGGCAGGCGGACTCTCAACCACTGTGCCACCAGGGAAGCCCTCAAGTCTTATTATTTAAGATATACATTTCATAAGGCTATAGCTGCCATGGATAGTGATTCCCCTGATGGATCTGGACGAAGTAAATTGGAAACCTTCTGGAAAGGATTCACTATTTTAGATGCCATTAAGAATATTTGTGATTCATAGGAAGAGGTCAAAGTATCAACCTTAACAGGAGTTTGGAAGAAGTTGATTCCAGCTCTCATGGATGACTTTGAAGGGCTCGAGTTCAGTGGAGGAAGTAACTGCAGATGCAGTGGAAATAGCAAGAGAACTAACATTGCAAGTGGAGCCTGAAGATGGGACTGAATTGCTGCAATATCAGGATAAAACTTGTACAGATGAGGAGTTGTTTCTTATGGATGAGAAAACAGAGTCGTTTCTTGACAAGGAATCTACTCCTGGTGGAGATGCTGTGCAGATTGTTGAAACGACAACAAAGAATTTAGAATATTATTGATAAAGCAGCAGCAGGGTTTGAGAGGACTGACTCCAGTTTTGAAAGAAGTTCTCTGTAGGCAAAATGTTATCAAACAGCATTGCATGCTACAGAGAAATCGTTTGTGAAAGGAAGAGTTAGTGAATGCGACAAACTTCATTGCTTTATTTTAATAAATTGCCACAGCTGCTCCAAGCTTCAGCAACCACCACCCTGGTCAGTCAGCAGTCATCGACATTGAGGCAAGACCCTCTAGCAGCAAGAGGATTATGACTCCCTGATGGCTTGGACAATAGTTAGCATTTTTTTAGCAATAAAGTATTTTTTAATTAAGGTATGTACATTTTTACTTTAGACATAATTCTATTACATACTTAATTGACTACAGTATAGTGTAAACATAACCTTTATATGCACTGAGAAACCAAAAATTTCTTGTGACTCATTTTATCTCGGTGGTCTGGAACCAAACCCACAATATCTCTGAGGCATGCCTGTAATTTTCCTGTCAATCTTAACTATGCTCCTTTAGAAATCACGAGGTTTTTGTTTCTTTTTCACTAAAAGTTTTCTATTAACGTACCCCAAAGAGCTGTAATGCCCAGGAGTTTCAAAAATAATTTTGCTTCTGATGAAGTTTGAGGTTTTGTAAATTTTAGCTCTAGTAATGAAACTTTTAAAGGGCATCTAAATAATTATAATAAGTATAAACTATTTATATCATTCATAGTAAGATTTTATAAACATATAAAATGGTTTCATCCTAAAGTCAATGACATCAACAAGAGGAAAATTATTCAGATAAATGTGAAAGAAAGCCTCAAAAAAAAAAAAAAAACGATTACAAGCAGTTCTGGTCTCTGGTCAGGTTTATCAACGATGAGTTTCTTATAGGTGGCAGGTCCTACCAGATTGAAACTGAAGTTTATAAAAATAAATTATTTATTTAGCTTCTCCTTGCTGAACTAAAGGAAACTTATGTAGGTTTGCTGATGTATGGGTGGGAAAGGATCTATTGTTAAGCACTTTTAGTGTTGTAAGATAAAGTGCTCTGTTAGGCTATATGTACACCATCCTGCCACTTTGCTTTTATGAAAGACCATTCTGAAAGTCCAGTCAGAGTTTCCTGAGGTTTGGAGAAGTGAAAAATGCTCTTCACTCTGCCTTCACTTGCAGAGGGCACAGACAATCGGGCACCACATTAGCCCAACTATACTCTCAGGATTGCCAACTTTCTTGAAGCAAAAACTGTCAACTATTTTATTAAGCATGAAGTTCAGAATTTTTTAGAGAGTTAAAATATGGTGGCTTTTCATGCACACATATATTAAAATTAATATCAGAGTATGTCTAGAGAGACTCCTTAAATTGTCTTCTTTGGTTATCATTTATAATCAAACCAAACATGCAATGAGTATTTTCTATGCACCAGTCATTGTGCTAAGCATTGTATCTACATTATCTCATTTAACTTATCAACCATATAAGAAATTAACTCCATATTCAGATGAAAACATGCCAGGATAAACTATCTCCTGAGTCATTACTTAGAACTCAGATAAAGGATACTTCAAAACAACAAAGATATATATACTTCAGGCAAGTGAAATGCTGCAAAATTTTAAAATATTTAGTTTTGAATGTATTATTGAGTTAAGAAAGTAGATCTAAAAATGCTCATTATTGGTTTTCAGTCTTTTATTTATTGTTAGTAAAACAATATAAAGCAGGGCTTCCCTGGTGGCGCAGTGGTTTAGAGTTCACCTGCCGATGCAGGGGATACGGGTTCATGCCCCTGTCCGGGAAGATCCCACGTGCCGCAGAGCAGCTAGGCCCGTGAGCCATGGCCGCTGAGCCTGCTCGTCCGGAGCCTGTGCTCCGCAACGGGAGAGGCCACAACAGTGAGAGGCCCGTGTACGCAAAAACAACAACAACAACAACAACAACAACAACAACAACAACAACAACAATTTTATTGGCTCTTTATCTCACAGCCTGTAAACACTCTTATTCCACTAGTTAGCTTGAGACAACCCAGAAAAATAGGAAGCGCTTGCTAAATGCTGCTGGATAATTGCAAATTGCTAAATGAATAAATCAATAACAGTGTTTTCTTCATGTCTCTTCAGATTCAATTTTTAAATTATTCAATATCCAAATTGATCTTTAACAGAAAGTATGTTTTACTGTGAAAGTACGTAGTATTTCATAAATTCTGCTTTATAAGTTTGCTGCTCTTTTCATCTTACACTGCTATTCTTTCTCTTTCTAAATTATTGCATTATGTCTGATAAAATTTCAGAGAGAGAATTATTTATGTGTATGATTATATTTTACAATGTAAAAAGATGATTTAAAAAAACTCATCTACTTTATTATTTGCTTTATTACATTAGTAATTGAGATACTCAATTTAAGCCTCAAACTAGGAAAGACAATACTATGCCCAGAGAGAATACTTTATCAAAAACTATCTAAAGAACACACTCCCGAGAAGTAGACCCAATACTAATAATTTTTAGATGCACAGTAATTTATACAGTACTGAGGTCTGGGCAAAATTTGCTGAACAATGGGCCTGTCTTTGAATATACTGTCAGTCTGCGTAATACATAAGTTGCAATAGTAGCATACGATGGTTACTTCATGAAAGACACATATTTGAGAGCTCTTGCCAAAAGGAGAAATGATTTTGTTATGTATGCAGTATATGACCCTGGTAGAAGTAAAATGATTTTTAAGCCAGCCACATAGAAACCTGAGAGCAATTAATAAATCCTCTCCAAATGCATTCTTTTTCTCTGTTTCAAGTTCTACCTCTTGACCCTGTATTCGTCCTATTCCTTCCTTACTGCAACATGTAGGAATATTGTTGGCATGCTAACATTATATCAGACTACAGTCTATTAGAATTCTAAATGCAGTTAGCCATCTCTTTCAGGGTCAAGAATGCATGCTAACTTTTAAACTTCAAAGTTCTTATTGAGTACTATGTTTCCCTGTGGATATTCAAAATGTGTTAATCCTAATGATGTGCTGTGGGGTAATTAGATAGGAACTATAGGGAAACAAAAGAAATTGTGGAACAGTCTCCATGAAAAATGACTTAATATTTGGAAATTTTGAGTTTTGGAGGAAAATATATACTTGTGAAATTTTCTTTTTGTAGAAAACAAATTTTTGTGTAAAATAAAAGGCTTTTGTATAAAAAACATTAGCTTTTAAGTTAAAAAGTTGGAAAAGATCAACATGTGAAATTCAGAAAAAATAAAATTTTTTCATAGAATTTTAGCTATATGCATGAGAGAGGGTATTTAAAAATAAATGTTAGAATCAACCATCATTTCAGGGCATATTTTTGGGTAATACACTGTCTGTAAGATGGGAGAGAAGACATTCCATAAATAATCCTGCAATCTTTTTTTTTTTTTTTTGTGGTACGCGGGCCTCTCGCTGCTGTGGCCTCTCCCGTTGCAGAGCACAGGCTCCGGACGCGCAGGCTCAGTGGCCATGGCTCACGGGCCTAGCCGCTCTGCGGCATGTGGGATCTTCCCGGACAGGGGCATGAACCCATATCCCCTGCATCGGCAGGCAGACTCTCAACCACTGTGCCACCAGGGCAGCCCAATCCTGCAATCTTAATCTGAAGAACTTCACATTCTTGTTCAATTAGAAATAACAATGAATAAAACTAAGCCAACATCCTTTTCCATTCCAATGATTTTTTTTGTACAAGCATAAGACCAAACAATATTCTTTTTCTAATCTGTGTCTTTAGTCAGTATATTTTTCATGATTTCGAAAGTAATTTTTTTACTAATGTTTAGATTGCTAATTTACAGTGTATTTTTTTCCTTTTTAGAAAATGTTTGTGTATGTGTATTTCTGCTTTTAATACAAAAAACAGAAAGTTATCCCTTTGTCAGTAAAACTGAAAAAACTCCAAATATTATCAAACTGCTCTTTCACATAATCAGTCAACAAATATTACACCCACTTATTTTTTTATGACTTTATGTACATTGTTGTCAAATTGACTAACAGTAACAATAATAAAACAACAAAGCATAGATAAATAGCAGAGAACAGAAACTGAAACAGGAAACCCATATTTTCCTGGGGCTCTCACAGGCCATTCACTAACAATAAGAATGATGAATATGATAACATGCATATCAGTGAATCTCCAACAACACTTTGCGTTTTATTCACACTCATATTTATCTAGTTGATTAAGGCAATTTGCATAATTTAGAGGTAATTTCTTTCTGAAAGCCATGATAAAATGCTCTGATTGCAGTGTGGAGCTCTTCACATGTGCAAGTTTTTTCAAGGAAGCCTAGAAATAAGCAGAGAAAAAAGGTAAAATTATTTCTAGACCACAAAAGCAATGTTTTTAAAAATCTATCTTTTTTCTCCTTAAGTCTTCAAAACTTCAAAGCCCATCTATCAAAGGTATGATTTAAATAATAAGCCCAACAGCTCATTTTGTGTTATTGTGTGTGAGTATGGTAGGCAGATTCTAAGATAGCCCTCAATGATCTCCCTTTCCTGATATTTATGTCCTTGTGTTATCTCCTCCTCCTGATTGTGGGTTGGATCTGGGTTTATTAACTCATTTCTAGTGAATAGAATATGGCAGATATTATGGAACGTTAATTTTCAGATTAGGTTATACAAAAGGCTGTGGCTTCTGCCTCGAGGGATATCTTTTTCTGTCTCTCTGAATTCTTCATTCTTGGGAAAGCAAACTATCATATTATGTGCAGCCCTTTGGAGAGACTGACTTGGCAAAGAGTTGATGTCTACAGCCAATACCAGGGACCTCCCAACTTCCATGTGAGTGAGTTGGAAAGTGGATCGCCCCGAGCTTTCAGGTTAGACTACAGCCCCAACCAATGGCTTGGATGCAATTCATAAGAGTCCTTGAACCAGAAGCTCCCAGCTAATCCATGCCATAGGAGAATTCTTGACTCATAGAAACTGTGATATAATAAATATTTGTTGTTTTCAGTTGCTAAATTTGGGGATAATTTTTTGGTCAGCAATAGATAGCTAAATATCTATTATCTATACAGATATAGATTATTGATAGCTAGCTAGATGATAGAATAGACTGATTTTATTCTTTTATTTTCTTTTATTATTTTTTCTTTTCTTTTTATTGCCATTTTCAAGGCCATGAAGTGATAAGGCAATTGATTACCTCAAGATCTTCTATGGGTGACTTTGGAGAAGGCCGTTCACATAATTGTGACTAAAGATACACAAAATGGCCTTGAATCTTCCACTCTGGGCTTAGGCAAATTTCTCACCTTTAGAGATTCCCAGGAAGAATCATTCCAGAGCAGATTCTGTTTAGATAAGATATATGCAGAGATGTGGATTGCAATGCTACCCATAGAATTCTTCATTTTCAGAATCTATCAAATTACTTTTCTATTATGAATTTTTCTGAAATTTAGCACTGAGCTGGAACTTTTGGGATTATTTTTTGTATAGATTGGTCTCCAAATACTTGTGGATGGTAAACATTAGCTCATGTTAAAATTTATAAGTACCTAAATTTATCTCAGTATTAATCTATTTGTTTTTAAACCCCTTCCTTTACTTTTGAAAATGTCAATCCTTCTTATTCATACTCCAAGCTTGAAAAGACTTCTTGTTCCCACCATTATTCTAGTGCTTCAGTTCCTTTAATCTACTCACCTCCTCCCAGAAAATCATGACAGTCTGATATATAATTTCTTCTCATAGATATCTGATAAAGTCTCTTGAATTGAATTAATAATCAATAGTATAGTAATGTGTTGCCTGATTCATTCACTCAACTTTTAATGACTAGCCACTAGATATCTGTGCCAGTAATAAATCTAAGGAAATCTTTATGGATTTCAGAGGCAAAAGAAACACTTTGGAAAAATAATTTGTGAGAAATGGCAACCTTTTCTAACATTACTCAAACCATATCAACCATGACCTAGCTAACTACTAGGACTAAGAACAAAACAATATCATAGGCATTGTACATGCTAGTTTTGTAGATGAAATTTCTTGATATTCTGCTTTTTAAAGAGATATGTTTTCATGTATTTCTTATTTAGTTGCTATTATTCAAGAAAATCTTCTTCAAAGAAAAAAACTGATAAATGCCAAAGAAGGAGCAGCCTATGAATCTGAAGGAATGTTGCCCCAGAGTCTTTAATTGATTGCCTAAAATCTCACTTCTAGGTCATAGTGGATTAAGGAGTACTTGGACCTCTTGAAGTTTAATCAGTGTTCTTGATTAAGCCGCTGTGCCTATAAACATTGTAACCACAAACACCCAAGGGGAACAAGGAAAAAAACTCATGCTATAGAAAATTAAAGAAAATAACCCAACCTGAAGGACTTTAGTTTTGTCTGATTTCTCTAGATATTGCTGCTTGTTTTTTCAAAAATTTACATTTCCTTTCAAAGACTCAGTGGCCTTATAACACACCCCTTTTACTGCACATCTTCACCCCAGTACCTGGGCTTGCACAGCTCTGTTAAAACTGAGACCTAGGTTGGAATTCTTTTGTATGTCTTTTATTTTTCTCTTCTGGTACAAGTTTGGAATTTAAACTAAACAAAGAAAAAATAGCTTAGGTGCTTTTTATGCTTAAAAGCCATATAAGAAATTAAGTTTCAATAAAGAGTTTTGATCAGAAGGACAAACATAATATGATAACTGGTATTAACTATAGAATATTATACTTTATTCTAACAGTAGGATAAAGTAGCTAATGACTATTTTTTATCATTGGATCACTACAGAGAGATCCACTAGTCAACAGATACTATATTAGAGACTCCTAGACAGAAGATGAAACTGCTTTGGTTTGAATGTGTCATTTACCAAGCTACATTAACTTGGGCAAATTACTAAACTTTTTGTGTCTCAACTTCTTCACAGGTAAAATGGGACTAAATATACACCAAACTCATTGGGCCATTGTAAATGAAAAATAGAAAAATAACAATTTCTATTGTAGACCTTATAGTCTGGTAGCAATTAAACCAATAATTTTAAAAAGTAGTGTGTCTCTGAAGAAGACATTTAAGTCACTGTGGAAATATAAAAAATGACAACTGATTATATCTACTGTGAAATTTTTCAAGGTAAATGAAAATTCTTTCTGGCCCTTAAATATTTTCCTTCTCATAATGTAGTTATAAAATTCTTAAATACAGTATAAAATTTCATCTCATAATGCTGTATATTGACTCTCTAATATATACCATGTATTTATTCTCTAATATTTCCATCGTTGGGCAAAAAAGGGAATTACATCACAAGCAAAAAATACTTATTGCTAAATAAATCAAAATTTAATTTCTTTTACATGCTGTTCTTTCAAAAAAATACATTCAAAATTTACTTCATGTTTTAAAATTTTTCACTACCACAGTACTTCTATTTCAAATTAGTAACTATATTTTCTTTTTCTTTTTTTTTTTTTTGCGCTACATATGCCTCTCACTGTTGTGGCCTCTCCCGTTGCGGAGCACAGGCTCCGGATGCACAGGCTCAGCGGCCATGGCTCACAGGCCCAGCCACTCCGCGGCGCATGGGATCCTCCGGACTGGGGCACGAACCTGTGTCCCCTGCATTGGCAGGCAGACTCTGAACCACTGTGCCACCAGGGAAGCCCCTATATTTTCTTGATATGCTATAAAAGTTTGAGTTTCACTATTTTTCTAACTAAAGGCTAATTGGAAATTGCTTTGAATTCTACTCAAGAAATCACTCTCATAAAGGAGTGGTGTTTGCATACAAATCATTTTGTACATACAAATGAGTACTTGAGTTTGCGTTATTTCATTCACAGGGTATATGCTAATACAAGTAGAAGCAAAATATTGACTGAACCCTATTATTTTATTTTGTTTATTTATTTATTTATTTATTGCCATATGCGGGCCTCTCACTGCTGTGGCCTTTCCTGTTGCAGAGCACAGGCTCCGGATGCGCAGGCTCAGCGGCCATGGCTCACGGGCCCAGCCGCTCCGCGGCATGTGGGATCTTCCCTGACCGGGACACGAACCCATGTCCCCTGCATCGGCAGGCGGACTCTCAACCACTGTGCCACCAGGGAAGCCCTGAACCCTATTATTTTAAAACGCCTTTTATTATTTCCTTTTAAAATTTATATTTTAAGCATGAACAAATTGTGGTGTTTGGGATAATATTTAATTTCAATTTGCTATTTGGAAATAGAAATAACTTAAGTGTTGCTCATAATTCAACTCCATTATCAAGAAATAACAACTATATTAGACATTTAAATGGAAATTTTAAAATAATCTGTTTTATCTAGAATTGCTAGATATAATTAGGTTCTTTGCATATATGCATTAAAAAAATTAGAGGGGGCATGTTTTGTCAGTTCAAAATATTTCCAAGACTTATTTGGAAAAATAATTTAGTTCATTAGAGAAATATGAGGGAAAAAAAACAATTTAGGGAAAAAAAACACATCAGTTGCCAAAAAAAAAAAAAAAAAAAAAACGGAGAGAGAGATGAGCTCCAACTTCTTTATAAAGCATGGCTGTGTTTAAAATATTTAATGCATTATTAAATATGTACAGATAAATATTTTTGAGTTACCTATAGTACTCTTTACCTATGTAAAATATAGCATAAGTTTTAAATGATTTTAACCTCATTTTGATTACGGCTAATGTGTAGCAGAAACTATGAATCAAGAATACTGTTTTAAGATTATTGTAGTAATGTAACAGGGAAGAGCCAATTTTGACTCCATAGTGGATCTGCTTCTTTGACTTTAACCTTTGCTTTTCATTGCTTTTGTTATTATAATCATACATAATTGCCTGCCTCAGGGAACCCTGCCCTTCTGCCTGAATGTTAAAGTACTTTTGTTCAGCTCACAGGGAAACAATTTGACCCTGCCTACCTGTGAATGGCTGCAGAAAAGAAGAAATTAACACATCCCCTCCCTGTTGCTGGCCAAACCAGGCAAAACTAATGGTCTTTTTACTTTACTTCCTCACCTCCTCCCCCTCTCTGTTCTAGAAAAGAAACTGGCATCCAGACCCCAGTAAGATGGTTATTTTGAGACATTAGTCTGCCATCTTCTAGGTCCGCTGGCTTTCCGAATAAAGTCACTATTCCTTGCCTCAACACCTCGTCTCCTGATTTATTGGCCTGTTGTGCGGCGAGCAGAGTGAGCTTGGACTCGGTAACAGTAAGATTATTAAATTTCAGTAACTAATGAATTTAATATATTTTTTAAAATATGGCTTGCTTTCAAAAATACAATCCAAATATCACCTCCTGTCACAGTTTATCTCAAATCATCACAAATTACCTTAAAAAAATAAAAGAATAAAATTCTTATCATCACAAAAAGTAAACAGGTAATGAAGCTGAATATGGCCTCTGTACCCCAACACTGAATTAAATCTTGGAGACAGAGTTTGGGGTGAGGTAGAAAAGAATAGCTTTATTGCTTTGCCAGGCAAAGGGGGCTACAGTGGCTAATGCCCTCAAAAACTGTGTCCTGACCTGGAGGTGGTAGTGAAAAGTTTTATAGTAATGGTTCAAAGAGGGCATGATCAGCTTGTGGACATTCTTCTGATTGGTTGGTGGTGAGGTAAGTGGGAGTCAGCATCATCAATTTTCTGCTTCCAGTTGGTCTGGGGGCTATGTGCTTGTGGGCACCATACTTGGTGGGGGTTTAAGTACCTGCACAACAATTCAAAGACACTGTTATGTATGTCCCTTGAGGGAGAACCAGGACCCTGCTCCAAGGCTGTGTTATTGTTTCTTTTGACTGTTCCTCCCTTGTCTCCTCATCCCTTCCCTTCCCTAATTAGCATCTGCTTGAACCTGTCCATTGGAACTCACCTAGGTCATGGAGGCTGAATGAAGCCTATTTCCTGTAATCAAGAAATGGGAGGGCTTCCCTGGTGGCGCAGTGGTTAAGAGTCCACCCACCGATGCAGGGGACATGGATTTGTGCCCCGGTCTGGGAAGATCCTGCGTGCCACGAAGTGGCTAGGCTTGTGAGCCATGGAGCCTGTGCGTCTGGAGCCTGTGCTCCGCAACAGGAGAGACCACAACAGTGAGAGGCCCGCGTACCGCAAAAAAAAAAAAAAAAAAGGAAAAAGAAATGGGGGACACAGAAATGCTTGCCCAGGAACCCCACATGGTCCTGCTCAGTATCAGTAATATATTGACAACTTGGAGGGTAATAAGACTTGAAGGAAAAAATATATTTTATCTCCATAAAATAATTTTGAAATCCTGAAAAAGTGAAAAGTACCACATCTTTCTTCCATTATCTGTAGAAATACAGATATTCTCCACCTCTCAATGTGTTTGTTTTTTTATTGAGCCAAATACTGTATTATCTAACAAGTTCTTGTTTTCTAGATTTAGAGACTTTATCAGAGGGAAAGCTAGAAGAAATCAGGTATGAGAAGACAGATAGTAATATAGTTCTGTGGGAAGCATAGTTTCTGAAATTTAATTGCTAAGTATTGAAACAAAGGTAAGAATAATGCTAGATGTATTTGTGGGGATACAAATTTCCTCTGTGATTTAGCAGAGCTGCTCCAATTGAAATTTAGTCTATGTATTAAAAATTATCAAATATGACTATGTCTTATTTTGAACTAATATTCAAAAGGTTAATGTGAGGTCAACTAACATTAGTTCTAGGTGAAAATAAACAAATAAGCAATATAAAACATGAATATGATCCTGAGAGATAAAATAGTATAAGATTTCTGAAATACGTATTTGTTACAGAAGCAGAAAATCAACCAAAAAAATGTATTTTGAGACACTTAGAAAGGATTAAGAAGATAAAAAGGAGTAGGAAAGAGTGAGATAAAATAACATGATGAGTATACATGGCAACATTATGTAATGCAGAGAACAAGCTGAAATAAGAACAAAAAATGAGTAAAGAAAAATTTTAGGGAAATTGAAATAGCAGCTGTATGTTGGGCAAGAAAAGCCAGACAAAATACAGAACTTACTACACGATTCATTTACATAAAAATTGCAGAATAGGAAGAGCTAATCAAAAGTACCAGAAGCATAACAGCTATTACATTGGCCTCCGGTGGCAGGGATCGACAGCAGATAGGTATGAGAGAACTTTTGGGTGGTGAAAAAATATTCCATATTTTCACTGTGTAATATTTACACAGATATATATATTTGGCACAATTTTTTGGACTCATTGAAGGGGTACTTTTAATTGTACATAAGTTATATCTCAGTAATATTGATGAAAATGATGAGATAAATAATATATGGAGATTGAATTTAAAGTGTATAGGAAAATAAAAACAGTAGAAATAAAGATGTAATTAAAGAGGAGGAAAACATTTAGGTGCTAAAATAATTGGAATATATGTCAATTAGAATTTGCTACATTCCATATAAAATGAATGAGATCAGTCTCGTGTAAAATTTCATCCTAGTAAAATGGAAAAAATAAAAGCATAATATTTAAAAAACCTAAGCATCAGGGAGGAGTGATTAGTACCTTATCACTTCAAAAGAAGCCACACTGACTTCCTATAGTCAATGCTTAAAGACAATGGAACAATATCTTAGTTTTGAAAAGAAGCAGCTTATTTACTATTCTCATATTATTACCACATTTTTAGCTAGTAAAAGAGAAGAAAATAACCAGTTTTAATGCCCTTGATGGAATATTTGAAAACATTTTCTGAGTACATAAAAATGGATTATAATTTATGAATCAGGAGATTATAGAATAGGAAATTTCACAGTGATTATTAAAATGAGTTAAATGATTTCTATAGCTGTGATTACTAAAATAAATGCAAATATTAAAATAAATTCTTAGAATGAAAGCTCTATAATAGTATTGAATTAATATAATCTGTTCTTAAATTACAGATAGTAATAAACTATAATTTTTATCAAATTATCATTTTATTCATGATTTAACATTATAATAACCACTGCTAAGGACCAAATATATATTGTTTCTAAGATACAAAACTAAGAAAAAATGGTATGTATATGTTAAAGCTGAAAGGCAGGAAAGTTGGCAAGTGAGAGGTACATGTTTATGACTACTTCTCCGTATTAACTATCCACAGGAATAATGAACAATGCCAAATGTCACTCTATCTTGATGCGTAACTAGAAGTAATGATAGAGTCACTAGCCAGTGGAAGGACAACTTCTCTATTCTTTGTGGGAAGTTTGTGGAAAAAACCACCAGTTTCATGGCTGCTTTTAGAGGGATCTAATGAAATAAAATGGATTGAATTCCACAGAACATGGGGAAGACTTGTTCCCACAATCTTATAACACAATAATCCCATTGACATGGAGCATCGCAGAGCATGACCTTCCTTAATTTATACATGGTGCCCACAGATGTAAGGACTTCTTTTAAATAAATCCATAATTGAGCACAAACATGCTCAATGCTAGTCTATGGGGGAAGAAAATTATCCTTCTCACACCTGCTGAACTACAAACACCCAGAAAAATCCAACGGCTTGGTCACTAGCTTTATGTGATGGTAGTTTTCAGGAGAGAATAAGTAAATATGTGGTCAAAGAAAGATTACTAACCATTTAGCACAGTGGTTCTCTACTTTATTAAGCACTGAATCATCTAGTAGAATTAAAGAAATAGTGGCACCTGGGACCCACACCCAGAGATTCTAACTCAATTAGTCAGAGCACAGCCAGGCCCTGAATTGTTGAAAACACTTCTGTTGATTCCAGTAAACAGCCAATGTTGCAAACCACTCTGATTTAAAGTGATGGAAAGATACTTAGCAAAACTGTTATGAAAAAGGAACCATATTAAAGCAAATTTCATTTTAAAAACAGCAACACACACACAGACACACATATTTAATGACATTTAAGATGTTACTCATATAAATGAAATGTTCTAAGCACATGATCAAATTTTTGAAAAAGGGGATGTTTTGAAATTAAAAGTGCATTGAGAAGATAAAGAATAGAATGAACATTGGTGAAACTGGGGATAACAGTCTTGAAGAATTAAATAATGTCACAGAGCAAAAGTACAAACTATGGAAGAGTAGACACTGAAGTTAGATCCGCAGGACAAATTCCTGTATGGCACAGATCCCGGTTGAGCAAGGGAGAAAGAAACATTAGCATACAATATTTCATTTTGTTTTATTGTTTTTCAGGCTTTCTTCACAGCTTGGAAGTAATTCTAAGTGTCAGGTCAGATAAAAATGTAGATAAATTCTTGTTAAATTTGTAAACCATAGGGCTAATAAAGGAAGTATTCTACCAGGCTTTAGAAAAAAATAACCGTATTAGCTTTGTTTTCAAAAACAAATCTCTTCTGTTGATTTCAAGGTAACTATAGCAGCATTAACTTTATATTTCGATTCAGGCCTTGTGATTAAAAGAATATACATTTCCAAATAGCGTTTTCAAAAGTAGTAAAATGGGATTCCTCAGCTTTTTTTGGACTGATCAGCCACTCTCTGAACTAATCATTACCTCCAGAAAAATAACATAAACTGATTGCTTTCCACTAGACACGACCATACCTTGTGCTAAGGGTGATGTTAGTTTTTTTCCAAAGTAGATGGTGTGAGAATGAGTAATTAGTGACCCCTAAAAGCAAAACCGTGATACAATAAATTTTTACCATTAAGAACGCAAAATTGTTGAAAAGTTTGATGTGACAACATGGTATTAAAATATACAAAGAAAAAAACCCCATAACCAAAAATATCTATGCATAGGGATATAGAAAACCCATGGAAACCATACTTTGTATCCTGAGATTGTGGACAGTCATGGGAAAGAGCCATATTAGTCTCTGCCTCAAAGGAGGGTATTCAAATTAGCTAAGTGAGAGTTGGCAAACCTGGAGGGGAACTGGGGGCCAGGATGAATATGGAAGGGATATGAACAAACTGTGCACCTTTGTGAACACCAAAGGATATCTAAAGAGACATGTCACCTTGGTTATCACCTTGTTGCTAGAAATAGCTATCATAGAATAAATGTTGAAAGATAGATTATCTAACAAAATTAAATTGGCCTATATAACATCAATTGTAAGATTGTTTAGTGTTTTGGCTGAAGAGCACATTAGGAAGACTTCCTTTGCAATTGACCATTCTATCAGTGAAAAATAAAATATTTCATAAGCAAAACAACTTTTAAAAATGTTACTGGGTTTTTTACCATTTGATTAAGTAATTCTAATTCTTGGTAGTTATCTTTGAAAATAATCAGACAGGAATAATGCTTTCTCTGAAATGTATTTATCCTAAAAATGAATACAGTAATTAGAGTGTTAAGATTTAGCTACACGATGGAAGTATTGTGGAACCATAAAATGTGAATCTAATTACAAGAAAAATGTTCTCAATACAATGTGTTTTCAACAGTCAGGATATAAAACTATGTACACAAGGTGATCCCAGTTTTGAAAGAATATATATGGAAAATAAAACTATCTGTCTACCTACCTGTCTACCTATATGTCTATCTATCTGTCTACCTAACCATCTATCATTTTTCTTTCTTTCTCTCGTTACGGGAGATTTTTATTTAATTCTTTATATTTTAAATATTTCATCTTTTTAAATATAAGTAACTCTCTTTTACATATTTTAAAGAATAACAATATCAAACAAATAATATTAGAATCTTTATACAGAAAAAGATTGGACTAGTTAAATCATAGATTTTATTTTCACTGTGGAACTGTTAACCTTAAGGTGAGCAATTATATCTCAACTATCAGAAAACAGTAATTTGGCAGTAGAAAATCCTTATGACAGTGGTGAATATAGTAGATATTTAATATGTTGCAGAAGTGACAAGTCAAGAACAGGCATCAAGCAGAAAAGTAATAAGGGCATGGTATATCAGTTATATCAGACAACTGTATTTGTTTTCTAGGGCTGCCCTAACACAATTACACAAATTACAACAAACTGGATTGTTTAAAATAATACAAATATATCCTTTCACAGTTCAGGAAGCCAGAAGTCCAAAATCAAGGTTAGTTCCTTCTGGAAGCTCTGGGGGAGAATCTGTTCCATTATTCTCTACTAGCTTCTGGTAGCTGCTGGCAATCTTTGGTGTTCCTTCCTTTGTAGATGCATCACTCCAGTCTCTGCCTGTATCTTCACATTATTTTCTTCTCTGTGTATCTGTGTCTCTGTTTCTAAAGTTCCTCCTCTTTTCTCCTATAAGACAGCAATCATATGATTTCATCTCAATATCTCTTTAACTATTTACATGTGTAAAGACCCTATTTCCAAATAAGGTCACATTCTTAGGTGTCAGGTGGATGTGAATTTAGGGGGAAATCATTTAATCTACTACAGTAATAGATTATTAAAACCATGAAAACTAGCATTAACAAGTACTTTTTTAGTTTTTAAAACTTTAATTTTTTAAATTTTTTTAATGCTTAGATTCAAGACATGACAAAAGTAAAAATCTATCTGTGCTTCTGATTTTTTAATGACCACTTAAGTGCTGATATTGCAAAAATGTGTAGAAAAGTCTGAGTTCATGAATATTTGTGTTTACTTATTTATTTTTTGTAATATAACATTTATCTCTATAATATTGAATGATTTCCTTTTACTTGTCAACACTTTTGAATTCTAAAAGTTTTGCAATCTTGTAATAAAAATGATATAAAAAGTTATTTTCATCTCAATAAATATTTCATGAAGCTTAATATTACTTATTTAATCACATACATTTATAATAATTAATCAAACAAAGAAAGTAAAGCCAGTTGAATTCACAGATCTTCAAAACATGGCATTACTAATCAGCAAATTAATATGAAATGCATTGCAACTTACAAGCTTTAAGCAATTCACATTGTGTTGGTTCTCAAATTTAAGTAACGGTTTATAAGATTTAAATCATGTTCTTAAGATATCTGAGCACACTATAGAGGTTTAGACTGAAGGAATTAGAAGATAAATTTATAAACCCCCAAATGTACAATGCAGTTTGATGTAAAATCAAGGAGATAAAGTTGTCTATAAAACTTCCTGTCACTCCTAATTAAAGAAACGTTAGAATATCCTGTAAGTTGCTAAAATTGTCTTCATAGCATTGGTAATCGTTAGCTGGAACATGGAACTGGAAGCCACTTCCAACTCGATTCCTGGAGTTTAAATTTAAGATAGCAGCATTACGAGGATAGTTCTAGTTATTTAAGAGCAGCTGTTTTAAGAGAGACATACCCTGAAGTCTCCATCTCATTAAATCAAGTGAAAAACAGGATGAGGCCTCACTGTGCCCAGGAGGCTCCCCTTTTTAACCAGGGTGTTTTCTTGACCAAAAAGGTTTATCCTTCTGGTACATAGTCAACCTTCAACCTTCTTTGTAACAACTATGGGAGCTTCATGGGTCAGGCACCCTCTTCTAAAGCCAATTCTAAGATGCATACATTTTGATATGTGTGGACTGAGCAACCTTCTCCGAGATAATAAGTGTTGGAGCATCATATGTGCTCTGCTACTCACTGTATGAGTTTTTTTCCTCCAATAATGGCACTTTTACTTTTATAATACATGTTTTCAGTGAGGTGATGTCTGAGTCTATGCACTTGGCACTATACTGGTATTAAAATCACTAACATATAATAAGCTAAACAGAAATTTGCCAACATAAATAATTATGGCATTGTTAGAATTTGTCCTATCTTTTAACTGTCTTCAGATATGCAAATCATATTATTTCAGTTTGTATTTAATACTGTTCAAACCAGAAGAGCACAGCATTTCTTAAGAAAGACATCTACCTATCTTGCTGTACCTATAATTGGTAGAAGGAAAAGTTCTAAGAGTACCAAAAACATTCCACAGAACACAGAAAGGTTTGTCCATTTGGCCATTTTTAATTCCAATGGGAATTAAACATGAGGAGTACAAAAAGATTATTTTCACTACTAGAGATAATGCCAGAAAACACAATCTGGCATTGCAAAAAGCAACTTCACAGAAGTTTAATAATTTGTTAAATAGGATTCAAAGTGAGAAGGGCGTCCAATATTGATGTTAGATAATCTCTAAATGTTAGCCTGCAGTTTAGCCATTTTCCTTGCTATATTTAATTTATATGGCAAGGAGGTCAAGTGGAAAAATGCTCATTTGTAGACAGGTTTACTATTCTTCAGAACATGCCTCTCATTCCAGCCCTGGAGCAATCTACTTTGCATTCTTTTTGTCAGCAATTTAACCAGATTCAAGCAGGGATATTTTGGTGTTTGTTTTCTGTGTGTGTATGCATGTGTGTGTGTGTGTGTGTGTGTGTGTATGTGTGTGTGTGTGTGTGTGTGTGTGTGTGTGGTGTTATAAGTTGTTCTCTTTTCATAAATGATTTCCTCAGTCATTTTTGAAATAAATTTCTATTAACACAAAGAAATTTGGCAATTAATTTCAATTTACTTTACAATGGACTTCTATGCAGGACCTCACAAATACTCCCAAAATTTGTGTTTGCTTATACTAACTAAACTAGTGATCTTTACATTTTTATTATTCACAGTAAAATAAAATATTACCACACAATCACAGTATACATACATTTATTTATAACTTATATGCAGTTATCTACTAATATAAAGGTATTATAAGACAAACATTCAAAAGAGAAAACTTAACAGAATACAAACACATATACGCATGAAGATACAGTGTGGTTTATTTTCCTGTCCTGCCATTTAAAGTGTGGCATTAAATGTGTGCACCTCATTGCTTACTATTAAAGTGATGTTTCCTTATAATTATGTCTGGGATTGGTTTTCTTCATTGCACATAGCTAAGTTTCACAAGACATGAACAAGTCACATCGCAAGATGTGAACAACAGGTCACTTGAAAATACATTCAGGAAAGAAACTCACCTTGATTGAAAACCTATTGTGTGCCAGTTATGTAATTGGTGCTCTCACATGTCACTTAATCCTTAAATATTATATCAAGATATTGTATTTCTTCATATTTTACAGTTTTGGCAAAAGTAACTTAGAAATTTCTCCAATGACATAGAAGTGTTATGTTGAAGAATGGCTACAAAGTGAGGTTCTTATTGGTGATAAGGTATATTACCTTAACCTTTACTGTTTGGACACCCAGGTAATTGAAGCATTAGTTCCAATTATATGGAGAAATACTCTTACATAGCCTACTGAGGATAAATATTTTCCAAATGGCCCTCTATATACTTACCTCTTCTCAATATTTCTCCACAAGGCTACTTTTGGATACTTTGGTCTTTGAATAAGGGAAGGAGATATATGATTAACTTGTGTCAAGTTGTTAAGACAGCTCTGTGTTTATGTGTCCTTGGGTGACTTTAGCTGTCATCCCTTTCTAGAAGATGAAATGCTGGTCCCTTTGCAGTGTTTTCCAATCCACCCTAGCCAAGAGAGTGCTGTCTCAAAGGAGGTAAATTAGAATTGATAGGTTTAATGTTGACATTTTTCAACTTTCCCAGGGGCACAAACTGAGTGATTTACCTGAACACATCACAGTTGCTTAAACCAAGTAATAATCACTTGGTGGGAATCCACAAATGCTCAAATTGTACACACATTTAATTGAATGCTATTGCTCATTTTTGTTCCAAATAGTCTTTCAGAAAAAAAAAAAAGAAAGAAAGAAAAAAAAAGGAGATATAGCAAAAATTCAATTGATAATGTTGTTTTAAATGAAAAATGGATTGTGTATATTTTATTATGGAAGAATTTGGAAATATTTGAGTGAATGAAAGATAAAGGTTAGTCTAGGGTACAAGTCTTGGACAACTTTCCATCATTGGTTGTGGCTTATTTTTCTCTATGTCTAAACTTTTTTCTCAAAAACAATATGAAGTAAAATCACATTATAATGTAACTGACAATTGACAGTTTCTAGAATCATTCTTTATGTCTCAGTGCATTTTAGAAAAAGCAGAGATCTAAAACAATGGGATGAAGAAATATCCAGACACCCAGTGGACAGTATATCTTGGGTACAAACCATTTCCTTCTCTTTTTTTGTTTTAATTCACTACAGTCCTCCTATCAGTGTATATTATCTGATTCCTTTCTATATTACGTGGCAACAGAAAATCATTTTATCACTACTTCCTTTACAATAACCTCCTCTTTTTCATAAATATATGAATTTGATTTTTCTTTAATTTTCCATTAGTATTTCTTATATGCTCATTGAAAATTATTCCTTCCGTTATTTGCCTAACTTGCATGCAAGAGATAAAGGGGAAGCTGCTCTCTATAGCTAATTTCAAACCATTTTCATGCATCATGATTTATAAATAACTTATTTTTGAAACTAAAATTTTATATTTAAATTTAATATTATTGAATCCTTAGACACTCTTCTACTTTTATAAATTATTTTTTGGACCTGGATCACAGTTCTTATATACCATGAAGACTAATTACAAAATTCAACAGGGATATTAGCTGAAACCAGAGACATAATCAAAGAATGTATAAAATAAGAATAAAAAGACCCAAGAAAATGTAGGATATTTTAAAAATGTTCAGCATTAAAATTATAATATATAACCAGGCAAAAAAGTCCAACATAAGTATAATTGAAATGTCTGAAGAAAAACTGTAAAGCAATGCAACAAAATTGTCATTCTGATATCTTAAAACATCAAATTCAATAATTCTACCTGAAATAAAAGAAGATATATATTGATACATAAAAAAGATACATTGTATATATAGGGAAGTCAGCTTAGAACAGACCTCTCTGAGACATAAATAGTCAAATGTTAAAAAATGAAGGTAGCCAAATGAGCAGTAAATACATGAAAAGGCACTCAGCCTAATAAACCATAAAGGAAGTGAAAATTGAAACCACAGTGTGATATCCACCATACTAATAAAAATGAAAATGGCTAAGTGCAAATGCTGGCTGACATACATCTGTTTCAATTATCCTATTACAATTGCCTTTTAGATATTTGGTGAGAACATTCCAAAGAGCTTGAAAAATAATAAACATGAAGCTATTATATTTTATGAATTATTTTTCAGATCGTGAGACTTTTCATGAACACATAAAAGGTGTTAATAGCAGAAGCAACCGTAATTGATTAAGGCAAGAAGAATCAATAGATGTTACAGTCATTCTGTGAAAGATTTTGAAAAAAATAAGATATTCCAACATTGCCAAAATATTACCCCCAGGTACTTGCTAATTTTAAAGGGAAACCATATCTTTACAATGAAGAGTCTCTTGTCATTATCTCAAGCAAATGACTATTATTATTAATAGTCAATCATGACCTTATGCACCCACAGATGTGATGGGGTATAAAATGTGGAAAAGTTTATTATGAAGTGTTCATGCCAAAAAACTGTTAACCTGAATCTAATTATGCTTTTGGACATAACTTTCAGTTTATATAGCAAAATCTAGATGAGGGGAACAATTTAAATTATATAATAGACACTATCAGTCAAGTTATTTTTAAAAGCCAGGGTCATAAAAAATAAAGTGGTATTATGCTCTATTAAAAGAGAGCTAAGAGTCTCAGAAAACAAATGCAGTGCATCCACTCTGACAGAATCCTGTTTGAAAAGCATGGTTAAAAATAATATCTTGTGGGGCTTCCCTGATGGCGCAGTGGTTGAGAGTCCGCCTGCCGATGCAGGGGACGCAGGTTCGTGCCCCGGTCCACGAAGATCCCACATGCCACGGAGCGGCTGGGCCTGTGAGCCATGGCCACTGAGCCTGTGCGTCCGGAGCCTGTGCTCCCCAACGGGAGAGGCCACAACAGTGAGAGGCCCGCGTATCGCAAAAAAAAAAAAATAATAATATCTTGTGATTATGAAAAAGAAAGTCCCTCTTTTTAGAAGATGCATACTGAATTAGGGATGAATTGTCCTGATGTCTACAATGTAATTTTTATTAGTTAAAATGTATATATATAAAGCAAATATGGAAAAATGTTAATAATCTAGATTTAGTTAGCACATACATCGTTTCACAGTATCAATTTTACTCTGCTTGAAAAATTTTATAATAAAAATATTAGAAAAATGAAACTAAACTGTTATTTGGATTTGGAAAAACATGATGCTGTATAAGTTTTATTTTAAAATTTCAATCTATCAACCTCAACCCCGTTATGCCCTGATTCATTGCAAAAACACCTAACTTTGGATGATTCTAAACTTCCCATAATACTTAGCTTTGGACAATTCAATTCTCTCTAAGTATGACTTGTACCATTTTACTCCCATGAATTTTTTCATCCTGTTCTATCAAGCAAACACAAAAACAAAAAATCCAATCCTTGTTATATTCTCTGTGGATGTATACATTTTCTTCATTGATCTTCAAGCTTTTTAAAAATGTTTATCTCTCCAATGTGTGTTCTGTATTGCAATATAGCTTTTAGATGTATTTAGTTGCATATATATATATATATATATATATATATATATATATATTTTTTTTTTTTTTTTGTGGTACGCGGGCCTCTCACTGTTGTGGTCTCTCGCATTATGGAGCACAGGCTCTGGATGCGCAGGCTCAGCGGCCATGGCTCACGGGCCCAGCTGCTCCGCGGCATGTGGGATCTTCCCAGACCAGGGCACGATCCCGTGTCCCCTGCATCAGCAGGCAGACTCTCAACCACTGCGCCACCAGGGAAGCCCCTTAGTTGCTTATATTTTTATTTGTTTTGTGTTGTGAAGTTCTTATAAATCAGAAAATGTGTTATTTTTCTCTCACTCTGTCTAATATGTATGACACTGTATGTACATATTTTAAAGAAAATAATACCAAATTTTGGTGATTTAAAATCAAATCAACTATTTCATGTACTGCTGGTGGGTTCCAAAGTTGCTCAGAATCATATGGAAATACAATACTTTGTACCACAATCTGGGCATTCCCTTAAAACAATAATTCAAAAGAAGGAAAAGCTAAATGCAGGAAAATTTTATTGCAGTATCATTTCTAATAATAAAAATATTAAATTTCCAAATATTTAACCTTAAGAGAAGCCTTAAGAAAAGTTATAGTCATTGAATATTAGTTTATATATAATAACCCTAAATAAAATCAGTGAAAAACATAGTATTAAAATATTGGGGCTTCCCTGATGGTGCAGTGGTTGGGAATCCGCCTGCCGATGCAGGGGACGTGGGTTCGTGCCCCAGTCTGGGGGTACCCCACATGCCGCAGAGCGGCTGGGCCTGTGAGCCATGGCTGCTGGGCCTGCACATCCAGAACCTGTGCTCCGCAGTGGGAGAGGCCACAGCAGTGAGAGGCCCGTGTACCACAAAAAAAAAAAAAAAATGCTAAACACATGATAAAGTGTTAACATAACAAAATATAAAATTGAGTCTACACTATTATAGTAAAGGGTTCAAGTTTAAGCCTAAGTGGTGAATTTCAGAACAATAATCATTTTATTCTGTTTATAGGAATATGCCGTTGATGGTTCTTAACACCAATTTGTATGAGGTAATCCATTTGCTTTTGGAGGGATGATATGTATATATATTCTTCTAAGTGTGAAAATTGTTATCAGTTAAGAACCCCTAATAGAGTGCAAAGTCAGAAAGTGGAGGACAAAATCTTAAAAATACACTAAATGCTGAAAATATTTAAAAGGTAAAGTAAACTATTATTTCTGGCAGATATAGTATATTAGTCAGCTTGAGCTGATGTAACAAAATACAATAGACTAGGTGACTTAAACAATAGATATTTATTTCTCATAGTTCTAGAAGCTGAGAGTTCTAAGATTAGAGTGCCAGCAAGGTGGTTTTCATTCTGAGGCCTCTTCTCATGGCTTGTGGGGGGCTGCCAGCAAGATGTGTTCTCACATGACCTCTTTGTTCTCGCAAGATCTCACAGGCAGAGACAGAGAGCAAGCTCTCTGGGGTGTGTCTTCTTTTCTTGATATAAGGACACTAATCTCATAAGATCAGAGCCCCACCCTTACAACCTCATTTAGCCTTACAACACAACACAGACACACTGGATGGTTAGGACTTCAACATATGGTTTGGGGTGGCGGGGCACAAAAATTTACATATAGCAACACTTTATACTTTCATTCCTCAAGAAAATATCTTTAATTGATTTTATTATGACATTTAATTCTGATAAAGAATTTTATTCTGGTGAGATACTTCTGCAATTTTATAATGAAGGTCAATAATAAGATTATATTAAAATCATGGGGACTTAATTTGCAGCCAAGTATAATTGGCTAATAAAAATAGTAAACTCAATTTTTATCCTATCATTTTATTTTATCATTTATTTATTTATTGTTTAAAAATTTATTTATTTATTTATTTATTTATTTTTGGCTGTGTCGAGTCTTTGTTACTGCGTACAGGCTTTCTCTAGTTGCAATCATCAGGGGCTACTCTTCGTCGAGGTGCACAGGCTTCTCACTGCAGTGGCTTCTCTTGTTGTGGAGCACAGGCTCTAGGCACGCAGACTTCAGTAGTTGTGGCATACGGGCTCAGTAGTTGTGGCTTGCAGAGTCTAGAGCTCAGGCTCAGTAGCTGTGGCGCGTGGGCTTAGTTGCTCTGCGGCATGTGGGTTCTTCCTGGACCAGGGCTCAAACCCGTGTCCCCTGCATTGGCAGGCAGATTCTTAAACACTATGCCACCAGGAAAGTCCCAATATCCTAGCATTTTAACATTTATTATTTTTACAAGTACTATATCTAGACAAAATATATTTTAAAAACTATATTTTACTTATTTTTTTCTGTTCTTTTTAGAAATTCAACTTTTTTCATTGATCTTATAACTATAACCACTCATCTTACTGAATATAAAACAGCAGAAATAGCCAAACAAACACCTAAAAGTAACAAAAGAACTCATGAAGTTTTAACAGCTTAATGTATTAGCATAACACAGACTGAAACTGTAGAATGCAAAGAATATCCCAGGATTGGCTTTCAGATGCTGCATCTGAGATAAGTGTTTCCTTATTTTTCTTCCTAAATTACTGTACATCAGTCTCACCTACTGAGAGGCTGAATTTTATGAGGGCTTGTTGAATAAACCCTGAAGTCTTTAAGGCAAGAGCTTTAGGGATTGTTATATTTCCATTCTTTAGTTGTGTCAAAAGCGTAATAAAGACAAATATCCACAGTACGGTAGACACACACTGGGTGGTGAAATGCTATTGGGATCTGTTTATTTTTACAATGAGTATATGAAGCATTTGCAGCTCAGCTATATATCATTCCTAGTATGTTTTTAAAATATACACAAAATGGCTAGAAAGGCAGTACAGTTTCCCCCTGCTATCTGAAAGCAGAGCATTCCTATGAAATGGTATAAAGTGGAGAAACAATTACCTGCTAACAAATGCACAAAATAAATCGAGATAAAGCACAGATGCTCAGACACAGTTCAAAGTTATGGTGGCTTAATACTGAGATGCTGAGTATAGCTCCTGGGGAAGGGCCTTGGTGGTGCCACTCACTCTCCTCAAGGTACCTGCTACCTCTGTAACAGCTGCTGCAAAACAAGAGCTGAATGCTATTTTAACTTTTCACCTTTTTTGTAAAAGCAAAAATCCTCTTTCAATTTCTTTCAGTTAGTGAAAAGAGGTACTAATGTAGGTCTTTTGTAAAAGCAAAATAGTGTAAAGCAAGCTTTTAAAAAGTGGGAGATACCTGTTCTTGGCATTGAAAGTATTTACTTCCCAGTTATGTGGTTTATTGGATATGTTTAAATATTTCTTACCACGAGATAAAAGAGAATGGTGGTAGAATCACTAGCAGTGAAATTAAACAGTCTTGGGTGTGATTGTTGTAGAACTTAATCTTTCATAAAGAACTAGATATACTGTAGTTATAAATAATTGTAAATAGATATAGGTGTAGCTTGAGATGTAAGTATAGGCATAGATACATTTCAAATAATGACATAGATGTATTTTATGATTGCATATTTCTATTAATATATACTGATTATATATAATATATATTATAATAGTCTAACATGTATATATATAGACAGAAAGAGACAGAGCTGGAGAGAGAGAAGAGAGAGATTGCAGAGTTGTTATGAGCATAATAGGAAAATTAAGCGATAATACTTGTAGACTGCTGATCCCCAAATTTATAGGTAGTAAATGATCAACGTATGACAAGTACTATTAGATTTTTTTTCATAAATGCTTCATTTTATATGGAAAGGTATGCATTAAAATTTTTTTAAATCTAAACAACCATTATTGGTTGTTTTCTTGGAGATTTGACAAAAAGAAGAGTAAATGAAAGTTATAAAATGACTGGGCTTGTTCCACGCTGTCACAGCATCCATCACCAAACATTCAGGTAAACATCTTTGGTACAGCCTTCTACTAATATTTTCACAGGCCAGTAAAGTACTTAGCATGTATGCTACTATAGCATTTAAATTCAAAACTATTTTAAAAAATTTTATTCCTTTGTTTTGAACTTAATTCTTTATGGTTTGTCTCGAAATTTTGCTGAAGTTTTGATTGCTTCATTACATCATTAACTAGTACATGTCTGCCAGAAAACATGTATTGGTTTTAGCATTTTATTTATGCTTACAACATGGAACAATATGTTAGTTATCACATTCTGTATAAAACTAGTGCACTTTGGTTTTCATATTTTCAAAATCACTGCCATCATGGTCTTTCGGTTTACTGCTACTGTCACACTCAAAAATGCATTTCTTTTTTCTTCTTTAATCTTTTGACAAATAATACAAGTGGATTGTAGTTGGGCTTTTTTTAAGTTAGAATTTAAATTATATAATGTTTTACTTCCCTGAATTATCTATTAAGTTTTTAACTATAAATAAAGCTTCTAAATTTAGAATGATCATAAAATAAACAATTATATTAAAAATAAATACATTTTCTCACTTTTCACATGCTTTGGGGAAACATCTAACAGACTACCCTTAAAATAACCAATGCTGTGATGTAATCCTTTTGTTTCTTACTAATAAGCACGTTGCCCTGCATTTGACTCATCATGCAAATTCAACAAACCCAAACTGATCTACACACCAGTCAATATCCTGGCAATACCAAATTGCTTTCAAAACTTTATAGCAGGATTGTATGGTAGTCCTATTTGTAGTTTTTTAAGGAACCTCCATACTGTTCTCCATAGTGGCTGTATCAAATTGCATTCCCACCAACAGTGCAAGAGTGTTCCCTTTTCTCCATACCCTCTCCAGCATTTATTGTTTCTAGATTTTTTGATGATGGCCATTCTGACTGGTGTGAGATGATATCTCATTGTAGTTTTGATTTGCATTTCTCTAATGATTAATGATGTTGAGCATTCTTTCATGTGTTTGTTGGCAATCTGTATATCTTCTTTGGAGAAATGTCTATTTAGGTCTTCTGCCCATTTTTGGATTGGATACGCTGAGAAAACCATAATTCAAAGAGTCACGTACCAAAATGTTCATTGCATCTCTATTTACAATAGCCAGGACATGGAAGCAACCTAAGTGTCCATCAACAGATGAATGGATAAAGAAGATGTGGCACATATATACAATGGAATATTACTCAGCCATAAAAAGAAACGAAACTGAGTTATTTGTAGTGAGGTGGATGGACCTACAGTCTGTCATACAGAGTGAAGTAAGTCAGAAAGAGAAAAACAAATACCATATGCTAACACATATATATGGAATCTAAGAAAAAAAAACAGGTCATGAAGAACCTAGGGGTAAGACAGGAATAAAGACACAGACCTACTAGAGCATGGACTTGAGGATATGGGGAGGGGGAAGGGGAAGCTGTGACAAAGTGAGAGAGTGGCATGGACATATATACACTACCAGATGTAAAATAGATAGCTAGTGGGAAGCAGCCGCATAGCACAGGGAGATCAGCTAGGTGGTTTGTGACCACCTAGAGGGGTGGGATAGGGAGGGTGGGAGGGAGGGAGACGCAAGAGGGAAGAGATATGGGAACATATGTATATGTATAACTGATTCAGTTTGTTATAAAGCAGAAACTAACACACCATTGTAAAGCAATTATACTGCAATAAAGATATTTTTAAAATTTATAGCATTTACTTTCAATGTCTAGGCTTCTGTCATCATGGAGAAGTTTAAAAAAAAGTTCATGAATTGGCGTCTGTCCACAGCCCACACTTTTTGAGGTGCTGTCCTATAAGACCCTAGGATAAGTTTCCTGGCAACTCCCAGGAATATCTTCTAGGAGAATCGTGGATAATATCCTAGTAATGTCATACTGCTATAAAATTTCAAAACAATTATTCTCAATTTTTGAACTTATTTTGTCACAGATATAAGGTAAAAGCAGTTTATGAATCAGCACAAATACACAGTCCATATTTTAGTAGTACTACTCTAGGAAACCTCTGGGTAATTTTTACTTTATAAGGCTGAATTCCTTAATACTATATATTTAATGCAATATGGTTTATCTTTTATTTTTCTTTAATTATTTATGATTTTAGCTTGTAAATTTAGATCTATTCAAGTTAATTTTTGAATATAATGTGAGGGAAAATCAAGGTTATTTTTTCCTACAGTTATCCAGTTCTTCCAGAAATATTTTGGAAAGGCTTTCCTTTCTCTATTAGATGGTTTTGACATCATTATCCAAAAGCAAATGGTCTTATAAATTTGGGTGATTTCTGCTCTCTCTCTCCTCTTCCATTGATATTTGTCTACCTTTAATAGGTGAAAATAAATTCCCTTATGTTCTATATCTTATTTTTTAATTCTGAAGAAACTATGAAAAAATTAAGTGCAAGAAATACCAAATCATTTATGAAGTATGTGCATTCTGAAAAAACAAATGCAAAAAAATAAAGTATATTTCAGAGAGATGATCTAGGTGTCATATATGGTACATGTTGACTACATTTTCAAATAATGTAATCCCAAGAATATGCTTTAAATGAATAATATAAAGCTTTATAACAGAAAGAACAGATACCAATATAGAAACTAGTCATTTTCTATCATTCTACCAGTAAGAATTTACAGTATAAGAAAGCATTAGGTTAAACGATTGCCCTATCAAAGATGGATACAATCTAATTTGTACAGCAGTAACTTCATTCTGATAGTCATTGAGAAATTTACATGTAAAAAATAAAGATGATTTTACAGTAGGGTGCTAAGAGAGACACAGATTCTTAAATCTCTTCACTAAATATTTATTCCAGGTACTGCAGCATTTTTAAATTAAAAATTTTATTGCAATAGTTGTAGATTACTGTGCTGTTTTAAAATGAGACAGAGAAATTCCTTGTATAATTTGCCAAGTTTCCTCCACTGGTAATATTTTGCAAAATTATATTAGTCAATCAGAATAATGAAATTGATACAATCCATTAATCTTATTCTGATTTCCTCAGTTTTACTTGTACTTGTGTGTGTGTGTGTCTATATTAAGTTTTATACAATTTATCACCTTTGTAGATTTGAGTCTCCAGCACTACAATAATGTAGTGTTCCAACTGTTCCAATACTGTACAGTTCCAACACTACAAGGATTCCTCTGCATTCCTCCTATTGTCCTTTTATAACCACACTCACTTCTCTCTGGCCTCATTCTACCACTGCCACTGCCACCACCAGCACCACCACCCACCAAAATTTCCATTAAGTATAATTCCCTGGAGATTCATCCAAGTTTTTGAATATCAACAGTTTGTTTCTTTTTATTGCTGTGAAGTACCCCATGGTATGTATGCACCACAGTTTGGTTAACCATTCACTTGTTGAAGGACATCTAGGTTGTTTCCAGTTTTGGGCTATTACAAATAAAGTTTGTATAAATATTATTTTACAGGTCTTTTTACTTTAATTTTTGTTTTGTTTTAGTTTTGGGATCTTTTTTTGATGTGCGAACACAAGTTTTTATTGCTCTGGGATAAATGTCCAAGGGTGAAACCACTGGGTCATATGCTAATTACATGATAAGTTTTAAAAGAAACTGTCAAACTGTTTTCCATCAACAAGTATGAGCAATCCAAGTTTTCTACATCATTTGGTGTTGCTGTTTTTGTTTTTGGTATTAGATATTCCAATTGGTTTGTAGGAATATCTCATGGGGGTTTCAATTTGCATTTCCCTTGTGGCTAGTAATGTTAAACACCTTCTTATGTTCTTATTGTTATCTATGTATCTTCATAAGTAAACTGTCTGTTCATGTCCTTTGCCCATTTTCTAATTTGATTTTTTGTTGTTTTTTGGTTACATTTTGGGAGTTCTTTGTATATTCTACGTACTAGTCCTTGGTCATATGTGTGGTTTGTAAATATTTTCTCTCAGTCTCTATCTTGTCTCCTTCCTTTTTACATGGGCTTTTACAGAGTAAATGTGATGAATTTTCATGGGGTCCAACTTATCAGTGTTTCCTTTTGTTGATCATGGTTTTGGTGTCAAATCTAAGAACTCTTTGCTTAGCTATCCTGAAGGTTTTTTCTAAAGTTATTTCTTTTCTTTTTTGCCCTAAGGTTTACAATTTTACATTGAACTCCATCAAAAATTTTGAGTCATTTTTGTATAAGATATGAGGTTTATGTGGTTCTGTTTTTTGTTTGTTGCTGTTTTTGCCTATGGATGTTCATTTGTTCCAGTGTCATTTATTAAAAACACCTCTTCTGTCTCCATTTAGTTCCTTTTACACCTTTGTCAAAAATTAGTTGAGCATATTTTAAGGGTCTATTTATGTATCCTTCATTCTATTCCAGTGTTCTATATTTCTAATCCTCTTCCACAACCACACTGTTATTATGATGATTATAAGCCTTAATATTTGGTAGAGTGATATTTTTCACTATTTTGTTGTTGTTGTTAAGATCGTTTTAGGTATTCTAGGACCGGTGTTTCTCCATATAAATATTAGAGTATGCTTGTCTACTTATAAAATAAAATAAAACTTTCAGGGATTTTTTTTTTTTTTTGCGGTACGTGGGCCTCTCACTGCTGTGGCCTCTCCCGTTGCAGAGCACAGGCTCCGGACGCGCAGGCTCAGTGGCCATGGCTCACGGGCCTAGCCGCTCCGCGGCATGTGGGATCTTCCCAGACCGGGGCACGAACCCGTGTCCCCTGCATTGGCAGGCGGACTCTCAACCACTGTGCCACCAGGGAAGCCCAACTTTCAGGGATTTTAATAGCAGTTGCTTTAAAATTATAGATCAGTTTGTGAGAATTAACATCTTTCTTATATGAAGTCTTCAATACATAAATATGGCATGTCTTTCTATTTATTTACATCTTCTTTGATTTCTTTCATGAACATTTGGTAATTTCCAATGTACAGAGTCTGCCCATGTTTTGTTAAGTATATACCTAACTATTTTGTAATCACAAGAGTTCTTATAAGAGGAAGGTACAGGGAAATTAGATACACTTGGAGGAGAAGGTGATGTGAAGATAGAGGCAGAGATTAGAGTGACCTGACCATAACCTAAGGACTGCTGGCAGTCGCCAGAAGCCTTAAGAGTCAAGGAGCCTTCCCTGGAGTCTTCAAAAGGAACTCATCCTGATGACCTGGATATTAGCCACATAAGACACAGAATTATAAGAGAATAAATCTGTGTGGTTTGAAGCCACTAAATTTATAAAAATTGGTTACAGAATCAATGAGAAAGTAATATATGTTCCTTTCTCTTCTATTTTCTGGAAGACATTGTGCACAATTGGTGTTAATTATTATTTAAATGTTTGATAGAATTTTTGAATGAAATTATCTGGAACTGGTGATTATTTTATGGGAGCTTTTGAAAGTTTGAAATAAATTACTAATTATAGGGCTACTCCATGATCCCTTTAAAATTCGTTGAGTTTTAGTTGTCTGGTTTTTGAGGAATTTGTCAATTTCATCTAAGTTGCTTAACTAATTAGTGTAAGATTGCTAGTAGTAGTTTCATATCATTTTAAATGGCTTCAGTCTTTGTGGTGATATGCCCTATCTCACTCCTGATATTGGTGATTTGTGTCGTCTCTCTTCATACTGTTGTCAGTTTTACTAGAGGTTTATCAATTTTATTGATCCTTTCAACAAATCATCTTCTTGTTTCATTGGTTTTTCTCTATTGTATTCCTAATTTCAACAAAAGTGGTTTCTGCTACTATCTTTATTATGTCCTTCTTTCCAATTGCTTTGGGTGTATTTTGGTCTTCAGTTTCTAGTTTCTTGCAATAGGATACTGTAACATTTTGAAAGAAATGTTATTATTTGATATTCTACTTAGGTTGTGTTATTCATTTAGTCCAATTAAGAGATGACAAGTGATTGAAGTAAAATGGCCAATGGAATGAAAATTTTTACAGCTAAGGTTTTTAAACTTTAATGTTATATTAATAATTATTTAGAGTTATGAATGCAGAATTTATTATGTGTAAGTATTGAGATGGATTCAATTATGCAAGTACCAGAACATTTTGAGTTTATAAAACTTTATTTATTTTACATAATTATAAGATTTTAATCATTTAGTGACAAGCTCAAAGTGAAGTATGAATTTATAAATTATTTGTATAGAACAAAAGGTGCATTTAAAATGGCTAAAAATGAGTTTCTTTTAAACATTAGGTAAGTTTGATCATCCTGAAGTCTGTGACCAATGGTACATAATGTACTACCAGGTATCTAGATAGCATTGGTCAGATCCATTGGCAAAGAGCTGAGAATAGGCAAAATAAAATAAAAGTAGGGGTTCATGTCTGACAATGAGAGGAGGCCCAGCTAGACTGAGGACAGGGATCTAAATTTTAAGCAGAAGTGGAGCTCAAAAATTGGACATGTCTTCTGCAGTAGTGATAGATATGTGGAGTCTCAAAGCATGAGCCTGTATCTACCTGAATTTCATACTATCTAGCAGGACTAACTCAAAGAATAGGGTTCTCTAAGGCCAGGAACTTTTCACTAGAGAACATGAGAGATTTTGAAACCAAAATTTAAAATCAATCAAGGAATGGAGATGAGTTCAAGGTAGGCTAGAATGGAACTCAAATATAAACGATGCCATCATTTGTCAGTAGAATGGTAAAATTTGAAGAGCTGGGGAATGGAAGGATAGCATCGAGGAAAAAGAAACAAATTATTTACCAAAACATAGTAATGTGTTTAAATATCATTAACCTGCTGATGACATTTAAATGCATATATTCAGAATAGATCCTGAACTCCAAATTTATTTGACTCTTTGATATCTTCGCTTGAACAAAAGTAGACCCTTTAAAGTCAATCTGTCCAAAAATCTGCCCCACATGTTGCTTTTCTCATTTCAATTGTTGGAAGTTTCATTTTTCCAGCTACTCAGGCTAACCATCTTTGCAGTCATTCTTAACTCCTGTAGCAGATGCTTTTGGTGCCTTGTGTCACATTCCTTCTGCTCACCTCTGAATTCAACTATAGCAGCAGGGAAGCATTATACTCAATTTCAAACTCACCTCATCATGACTGGTCCAACCTCTAGTCTCCATAGGCAAGGATGTCTTTCCAGTTCTGCTTATACTTTTGGAACCATATTTTTTAGTTCTGTAAACTTCTTTATTCACTTAATATAAAAGTGCTTTTTTTTGTATAAATTAATACTTTATTTCACTCTCACATTATCCCAGAAATAGACATATACCTTAATTTTAGAATTGACATTTTAATTGATTTTCATTTGCAATTCTGGTATTTGCCAAGATCTAAAATGTTTTATATTAGACTGATATAGCTCAAATGAGTGATAGGCAGAGTATGGAGAAATGTAATGGTAGAAACTGATATGAAGAGAAGTGATATTTTAAGGGATTAGGTAGGAGAAATATGAATTTTCTAAACCAATTAAAATTTAGTTTTAAAGTTTTTCGACTGTCTTCTAAATTACATTCCTCAACTGAGGGGCTTAGAAGCATGTAGATTTTCAATGTTTCTTGTTTTCTGTTCTCTCCTTTTCTCTTACCTCATTCTTTATCTGCTTACTTTTCTCTTTCCTCCTCTTTTATCCAGTTTTGTACTTCTCTCTCACCTTTCCTTTTCACATTCTCACTTGATTTCCCATCATTTATATTTTATTCTATCTGATGCCTTCTGTCATCAGATCAACATTTGTCTTTGAAACCAACAAGTTTTTTTAAAAAGGGACAGAAAGGTAAAAAAATTAATGTTGTACATACTACAAAACACACAAAAACAGCCAACTTGATTTTTTTCTTCAGTCTCTATGCCTGTGGGCATGTGTTTCTGTTATACGACATGATGTTTAGTATCAAAGGTATTGTGAAGAACCTGGAGACACAGACTAAAAGTATTTAGGGACCAATGCAGAGAAGATATGTGCTATCCATAATAGAAGGATTTGTAAATTTACTACTACATTAATTCTTTAGCTTGTTTTCTAAAATCAATTTTGGTATGACTAAAACTTCACAAGCCTTCATATAGATATTTTCATTCAACTATACCATTTTATCAGACATCGCAGTCTTTGTTTTTTCTTTTCACAGAGGGCAGAAGACAAGTAAATAATCCTTACTTTTATTGTATTTTTTAAAAAGACTCCTGCCCTATACCAATATTAATAATTCAGACCTACAGAAAACAAGTCTAACTCTGCAAAGCCAGAAAGACAATCAAGATGAATATTTTTCTTGTTGTCAGTGACAAAAATCCAAGGAAACATTAATTTTTAAACTTGAACCCTCTCATTCTCTGGTGACATAGAAACAGATGATCAACTTGGTCAATATGACAGCTGCCTTCTTAATTGGAGGATGTGCTGTGGAAATGTCAGGCTGAATTTGCTGCCTTAGCAATAACACACAAAAAATTTCTTTTGTTGCGTACATCCTTAGTCATTAATTACCCCAAAAGCAACATTCTAATAAGCACACTTGCTGCCCTTTCATAAACCAACATGCACCTTTTTATGTAGAGACAAAAAAAAGCTTTTAAATCTTTCATTAGAAGAAAGAATATCATAAATAAGGCAGAAATTACTATCAGTGTATTTACAATTTTCCTCACATTTCAATAATGTCATTGTGTATTTGCTTCTCGAAAGAGTAATCAAAATCTTATATATCAACATACATGGCAGACTCCTCCAATTTTTTTTTTTCTTGATTAGGTGACATGCCAGCTCATAGAATAATGGCTTAAAAAAGTAACTTAAAAAAAAAGTAACTTTTCTACAAAACAGAATTTGGTAATTTTTCCAAAATGCTAATCATGAAAGTAAACAAATTACTCTCTTCAAATTAGCTTGATTTTATCACTGGGAAGTACACATACTGGATGAGAATAAAAATGTTATATTTGTTATTATTGTTACTGTGGCCATAGGTGAATGAATTTATTAATCTAAGAAACTTGTATGGAGTATTATTAAAGAATAAACTAAAGCAGAAATAATTCTGGCCATAGCACTCCTAAGTAATTAGGATCTAATATTCTTTTGAATAATAGGAAGTAAAAAAAATCACCGGTTTAATTTTAAACAATTGCCAGTGATAGTATTGAGAAGAGAAAGCAAAGGTCTTTTGTTTCCCATTAAAATGATGCATCCAATATTAATAATAAGATTATTTCACTGGGCTTTACACATGTCTGTGTATCTATAAATTAGTTTCTCTATCACCCCTATATGCAAAGGTGTGGAATTATCCCCACAAAGTAACTTTTTTGGGTACCCTTTTTCATGTAGTGTCTGTACTCCTCCAGTGTGTTCAGTGGTACTTTCCATTACTTCATTTCTGTCAGCCTGGCTACATTCCAGCAGCCGTCAAGTCTGTAAAGATGGCTGGGATTTGAGGAGAGCTTGCAAGACTTATTAAACATATTTCTCAAGATTCTGCAAACTTTATCCTTTAGTTAAAAAGATCAACAAAAAACTCACATCCAAAGCTAACAATTATTCTAACATTTAAATCCTATTTTATAAAAGTGTATTTTAAGAAAATTACACAATCAGATTATGGGTGAAATATGATACAGCCATAAATGGTTCACCTCTGCAAAATTTGTGTGTAGGTTATATCTCCTATTGAGAATATTATTTGTTATGGTATTCAATGTGTCTTCTGGAGTCTTCAAGGAAATTCAGTAAGGAAAATCTTGATTTACTATTCAAACTATATTCATAGTATTAAGGCCATGAGATTCATGTAGTTCTTTCCATTCCTCCTTTTGCCTTATTTTAAATCTCAAATACAGATTTTGTTCTCATTCACTGCTATATTATACTGTTATATATCATATTATTCAGTGTGTCTTCTATAGTCCTCAAAGAAGTAAAGACATCTAGGTCAGGAAAAAAACATGATTTCCTGTTGAGTGTAAGAGACCACCAGAGTGGATATACATTATTATACCTTTGTCAAACCCATAGAATGTACAACACCAAGGGTGAACTGTAATGTGAACTATGGATTTTGGGCGATAATGATGTGTCAGTGTAGACTCATCAGTTGTAACAAACTACTCTGGTGGGATATGCTGATGATGGAGGAGGTCATGCATGTGTGGGGACAGCAGGGCAGAGGGGCGATCTCTATATGTTCCCCTGGATTTTGCTACTACATTTGTCCTAAAATAATGACATCTTTACAACAAAAGACCACTAGAGTCATTTAGTTTTCTCTTTTCTCGGTTTTAAACCTCAGATATAAAATTAGTGCTCAGCTGATACAGCCTTGCACCACCACTATTTTAAATGTTTTATTGTGAAATATTACAAATGTACAGAAATCTTCGTAAGCATATAATGAACATCCATATACCAATGACCAAGTTTTTAAAAATTGATATTTGACTTTTAAGCTCAAATCTTATTCATTTTAGAAAAAAATATCTTAGGTTTATTTCATCGCCTATGTGTGCCTCTCCAATGATGTGTTCCTCCCACAGAAGTAACCACTTGTCTGAAATGTATGTTTACCATTCTAAATTACATTGCTATACTTTTAATTTTTACTATACATTAACATATCCATGAAGCCTGTAGAATTTGCTTTTGAATTTTTAGATTAATTTCTAGTTAATTTATTTATAGAGTTATAGATTTCTGTGGGAACATTTTTATAATTTACAGTTTGAATGTTAGTATCCATGAATATCTATTCATGCCTCATTTTTATTCTTCAAAATAATTTGTAATTTTCTTTAGTGATTTTGCATATCTTTTTGTAGATTTATTCCTAGATAATTTATAGAATTGCTCTTATAATGATATGTATATAGTTTTTCCCTATTTTATTTTATAAATGCATAATTATGGTACCATACATAGGATCACTGACATATACTAATTCCACTGTTTAAAAGTGGAGTTAGTGTGTGTACCTAAATAATATTTATTAGGTAAATATCCAGGCAGAGAAGCAACAAAGTACTCACAATTCCACAGACTCTCATTACCCCAAAAGAGTTGTGTTTAGGCCAATCCTATCAAGATGCACCACAGAGACTATGCCAGGAGAGGGGCTCACTCTAACAGTTCTGCAAAGGGGAGCACATTAGAAACTTCCTCATCTAGAATATGGCCTTCTTAGGAAGAAGAAGCCTACAAAGTTTAGGTGCAGGTACAGCCTAGACATGATTGAGAAACTGAAAACTGATGAAGTAGTTTAAATTGGAGAGGAAAGGAGCCTCCAGTGCCATCTGGAGTTACCTTCCCTTAGGAATAAAATTGATATCAATTATTACTATCATTTTTATCTTACACCCAGGAACATTACTACACTCTTAGTAAATTAAATATTTTGTCTCTATACTTTCTATGTTAAACTACTTAAACAATCATATAATCTACAAATATGGATAGTTTATCTTTCCCTTTCACTATAGCTGACTTACTTGTCCTGTTCCTGTCTCTATGCTGTTTGCCATAACTTTTTGCTGAAGATATTTATCATTTTAAGGAAGTTCCCTTAAAATTTTAGATTGCTGAAATTTTAGATTGCTAAAATTTGTTTTATTTCAGATATGTGAACTAAGGTACAATTTTATCAAATATTGTTTTTTTCCTGGGCTTCCCTGGTGGCACAGTGGTTGAGAGTCCACCTGCTGATGCAGGGGACACAGGTTTGTGCCCCGGTCCGGGAAGATCCCACATGCCGTGGAGCGGCTGGGTCCGTGAGCCATGGCTGCTGAGCCTGCGCTCCGCAACGGGAGAGGCCACAACAGTGAGAGGCCAGCGTACCGAAAAAAAAAAAATATATATATATATATTTTTTTCTGTACACATCAACATTACCTTTAATATCATCTAGATATTAAAATGATTCTGCATTCTATGTCATACTTATTCACTATTTACTTTTTTAAAAAAACTACTATATTTGATTTGCTAATGTGTTATTTAAAATGTTTGCATCTCTGTTTATATGTGAGATTAGTCTGAAATTTAATTCTCTTGTACTTCCTCCCCATGTTGAGTTTTGATATCAAAATTTACACATCCTCAAAAGAAATAAGATGTATAACCTTCCTAGTGGTATGGAATTTTATTTTATATTTAATGTTCATTAATATATTCAGATTTTATCTTTCAGTCTTTATAAATTTATATTTTTTACTTATTTCACTTTAAAAAGTACTAGCATACATTTGTTCAATGTATTATTTAACAATCACCTTTACCTGTCTTAGGATTGTTTATCTAATTATTCTCTAAATATTTTTTCTTGATAAGCTCTACTAAGTGTTTGAAAGGATGCACAAGAATGATGGTAAGTGAGGAAAGAAAGACTGAAAGTTACCCTATTGTAGGTAAAGTGTGCAGTTTAACTGTTTGAAGGAGCACACTCAAGACTTAGCAACAATTTCTGCCGCAGAGTAACAATCACATCTTGATAAAACCCCCATGAAGACTCCTGGTAGCTTGATCCTGGTAAGGATCACATATATTCATTTTCTTGAGGTTTGTCTTATCCTTTTGATCCATCCAATTACTTCTGAAGTTTTTGGCTACATCATTATTGCCAAGGGCAGGCAAATAACTCAGCACATTCCTGAAGGGTTAGGAAGAGACGGGAGTAGGGAAGAACAACAATTTTCCATAACACATCCTTACAGCAGGTTCAAAGTCATACCTGCCTAAGATATATTTTAGAGTTTGCCATTCTTATTGATCTTCTTAAAGATAGCTTATGTATTATTGAAGTCTTTTCCTGCTTTTTTTCTATTTATTAATTTTTACTTTTCAATTTTACTATTACTTTCTCTTTAAATTCTTTAGTTTTAATCTATTTTATGTCTACTTCTTAAATTTAACTGTAAATGCAATTATTTTCAGTATTTTCTGCAAATGGAAGTTATTTAAATTCTCCTTTTCAGTTCTTGTGCCTGTAATTGCTTTCTTTCATTTAACTGAATTGGTTAATAATGCCAATACAATGTTAAGTGGTCATAGAAATAGTGGGCATTCTTATCTTGTTTCTGATCCTATTGAATATGTCAAAGGGACACAGGAGCTAAATTTAAGGGAATTCACTGGCCAAATTTGGTATAATTTGAACATCAATATAACAGTGATGATAATGAATTATATTGAACAATAAAAAAGAATTTGGTGGTACATAATGACATGAAAAAATAGAAGGTGGGGAAAAGTCTTCTTTGCAACTGAAGTTCACATAATAAATGTAGGAAAAATAATAAAATTAGAAAAACATCATTTTTCAATCCCTAAGTGAATTATTAACTCAAATATTACCAATACGTGTCAAAGCAATTGAATGAAGGCTATCAGTGTACAGGATATTGTAACCTCAAATTGTCAGCCTTCAGTGTGGTCTGTGCATTGGAATTTTAAATATTTCCTCAAAATATTCTAATGGTGTCCAGGACTGAGAAACACTGATAGACCCTTTTGAGTTAATGTACATATTGTAAAAACAAGAGCAAAGTACAAGGGAAAGGAATCTTGTAGTAGATGTCTCAGCTCTGCTGCTGTTGCCTTAAGAAAAAATGCTCCTTCTGGATCTTTCTTTCAGTGCACCTTTCTTTGAGTTTATTTTTCTTAGCTCTCTTTCTGAGAAAGATAGCAATATTTAGAGAATTAATACAAGCTCTGGGCATGGGATGAAAGGTTAATTTGCTTTGAGTTAGAGTGTGGTTGGCCTTAGACATGCTTTAGTTAAGGTATAAGGAATTTTCAAGATCCAGCCTAGATCACCAGCAGACAAAAACGAGGACACAAACAACATCCAGGTAGTGCTTTTGTTGGCCTGTCCTTCTAAAAGTCTCTCTCTAGAACTTGTAGACTTATGCCTTCAGTGAGTGACTAGATATAGATATCCATACAGCTAATGTTTAACATAAATATCCATGTAGAGCTGCTATTATAGTTGTTATTGTAATAGTCTTCCATTCAAATTGCATGTGTTCCTTAGGCAATCTCTGTGTTGCCTTTTTTAGAAATATAGAAACAAAAAGGAAACTGACCTCTTTGTAGAATCAATAAGGAAATCAATATAAAGCTCTTTACACTGTTCTGTAAAGGTAATTATGCTTTTATATTTCACCTATGTTGTAGTTGATAAATTATATATTAGTAGTGTTAAAATTACTGATATATGTAATGACTTATAGTAGAAAAAGCATTTTCATAAAAATTTACTAAGAATCTAATTTTTGGAGGTGTCATGAGTTATCCAATGGAAAATACAGTACTCCATTTTACTAAATTTTTTGCTGAATAATAAATCATGTGCTTCATTGATAGATGGACCAAATAACTTGTTCTTCATCTGGTCTACAGATGTTATAATTATACAATGTTTTTGTATCTGCTTTGAAACATGGGCTATGCATGTAAAAGAATATAAGCAAATTCTATACAGTCATAAATTTTAAAAACAAAAATGAACTCAAAGTTATGTCCCTTCTCCATCAAGGGACAGCTAGCCTAACAAGTGGTTAAAAAGAACTACTGAAAGAACACTGAAGCATTGGCTTCATAGGCAGTACCCCACAAGGATGGAGTGCCAACCTGCAGACACAGTATAGGCACTGAATCAGATATCTTTTTATGAGCTTTGTCCCTAATAGGAAGAATACTTGGGACTGGGAACCAAGGGTGAAAATAAGAATGACCTCCTTCATTATTTTGACCTACATTATTATAATTACCTAGATTATTTTCCAATGACCTACTAGAGACCTTTGTGCTTCCTGTCCCTGCAATTTTGCACTCTGCCTAGTTGGAGGTCAGGACACCCAAATGTGGTGTCCTCTTGTTAGGAAATACAGTAATTGTCCTATGGACCTACAAGCTACATCTGCCACCAGGCCATGTTGGACTCTGTGTCCAGAGACCACCATGACATAAGTATAATCACCAAGATCTCAATGCCTTCAAGAATAATGTTTTGGGTCATACCATCAGGACCTGCCAAGTTGACAGCTAAGGAGTTTCAAATGGATTTTTTAGGAAGGAGAGATAAGTACAAGTTGTAACCCTGAGGCTGATTTCAGTTATGTGGGTTGTGGTTAGTTTTACTAACCTCCTTTTTCTAAATTCTAGTACAAGCTAGTTGAGAATTTTTCAGAACTAAACTGTGATCTGAGTATCTTTCTACCAGTTCTTCACTCCTTTTCTCCTTTTTTCTGTTATCAAGCCTCCTTATGGTGTAAAAGCTCTCCTTACCCACACCTATTCCCTTCCATTTTATCCTTTACCTTTACTCCTTCCAATAAGTCTCCCACACATCTCACTGTATTTTGGCATCTGCTTCTCATAGGACTAAAACTTACTTTGGGGCTTTTACCAAATTTTACACCTTTTTCTCTCATCCTTGCATGCAAATGTTATTTGTCCCACTAAATGCCCTTTATTCTGTCTTCTCTCTTCACACAGATATTGACTTTGTGCATGTGGTTCTTGAATTAACCTGGAGCTTTCAGATAGTGTCATGAGTTCATTACAGAATTATTACAGAATAATGTCTCTATCCCATTTCCTGATACATAGGGTCATTTGCTTTTGAGGTTTATTTTTCATTTTAATCAGCCTGACTTTGTCACCATGCTGAGCTTTTCTGTCTTTTCAAGACAAACTAAGCATTTTTGTGCTTTTGTGACTTTGCCCATTTTGGTTTTTGTTCCTACAATTCAAGCAAATGGAGGATCATACTTCCCTCTGTCAGAATTATGGCTCCTCCTGCCCCTTTTAATGGCCACCACCATGGAATGTGAGGGTTGCCTGTGATGAGATGTAAGACAATAAAGAAAATAAGAGAAGAAATTAGAAAGAGGAGTCGATTTCCACACTTTCTCTCTGAACTTTAGGAGCTCCCTTTTCCGCTCCTCGAGCCAGAACTAAAAACCCTGTCCATGAGCTCTCCCTGTCAGCACCACAGTGCTCACTTCAGAGTTTCCTCAAATAAGCTTCTTCCCACACCTTCTGTCCTGGTATTATAGTTTGTTTTGTTTTGTTTTTCCTAGTGGGAAACATAGGTGAGATATGCTTATTGCCTCTTACTGGGACATTGTGAATAGTTGTTTTGAGACTCTGGGTTCTGTTAGAATCTTCTGGGGATGTTATAGTTTCATTTTAGTGGGCAGGCAGGCTGATTATTTTCTGAATGCAAGTACCATCTGACTTTCTGTGGTGGTGGTGATTCCAACAGTGATTGAGTTTTGAAAGTGTTTGCAGGTGCTATTTGAATTTGCCCCTCCATGCTCCACTCAAGGGTCCATTTAGGAGTCTGCAGTGTTTCTACTGCAGTTCAATTCTCAAAGCCTTTGCTATAGTTCTTTGGGTTATTCTGCACACGTGCAAGCTTGGGACTGATCCCAATATATGTTTTCATTCATACACAGACCAGGGGACCTCCTTTTCCAGGGTCCTCCTCTGTGGGATTTCCTCCACACTCTGCACATGCAAGGGATATCTTTCACCAGTTGCTATGGCCGGAAATACTGATATTTCTTAGAGTTTTAAATTTTAGCATTTAACGCTGTCCCACAGTTCCTCATGACTGAGGCTATATTTAGGGCAAAACAGTGAGAGAAAGATATTCATCCAACCATTAAATCAATCAACCAATAACAGGACTATTTCCTCATATTTTTTACACAATCAGGGCCCTTTTTCTGATTCTTTGATCCAGAGGCACAGATTTTCTCTAAGGTGCTTGAACCCACAGGATGGCAATGGCAGTACAGATCTGGGACTGAAACAGATGTCAGAGATGGCTCAGGACAGAAAAAAAGAAAAAATAATAATAACAATAATGTGATTCTCTCTTCACACTCTGGCCATGGGCATCTTTTCTCCTTGCCCATGGTCCAGAAAGACTGGCCTCCTTTGGGGCACCGCTGGAAAATAAAAGAAGGCAAAAAAGAAATAAAAATAAAGAAAACTCATCTCCTTCACTTTCTTTATCTTTCTTCAAATTTTTACTTTCCTTCCTGATTTCCCTGCTATTATTTACTTTTCAGACTCTTCAGGCATTTTGTATATGTGTGTGTGTGTAGTGGGTTACATTTGGCCAGAGGTTTTAGTTATAATCACTGGGAAAGAAAGACTGCAGAGAGCTTAATTCATCTTTCCCAGAACTGGAATCTTCACCTTAGGGTTATAGGTTTTTATTAAACTTCATATTAACTGTTTGTGTTAATTTCACAATAAAATAAGAGAATGTTATTGTGTAGATTTTGATCTAATTATTTTATGGAACACTTACCTTCTAGGCAGTGGGTTAATATTTTCTCTTTATGAATTTTTGAAAAACCCACTATATGCTGTTTATAAGAGATGTACATTAAATATAAAGATACAAAGATATTGAAGGTAAGAAGTATAAAAGGATGATACATTACTATAAGTCTACACTTATCAAAAAAGGGTGATAAAGTCCTTAACTCAAGAAATATTACTAGATGTTAAGAATATTTGTAATTATAAAGAGTCAATTCAAGAGGAATATATTTAAAAATTATACACTTAATAACACAGCTTCAATAAATATGTAAGAGACATTAAAATACATACATATTGTTGAAGATTTTATAGCTTCTCTCAGTAAATAATCAATAAGTAGACTATGGTAAAACTCAGACTTTTCAAATTCATATAAAACATTTACCATGTTCAAATACTGGGCCAACAAATATCTAAAAAATAACAATACATTTGTTAACAATGTAATAACAAATACATTTTCTGATCATTGTGGAATTAGGATAGCTAGGAGAACCACAAAATGCCAAATGCTAGAAAATTCCTGAAAAATTACAACAGAAATTTCAAAATATTTTGAAGTGAATGTTAATAAAGGAATGTCCCTAGGAAATCTTGTTAAAGCTGTCCTTAAAAGGAAATACATAGTCTTATGGAAATATAAAAGAAAAATGCTGAAATCAATGAAGTATCTATTCCAAGAAGTGAGAAAGTGCAGCAAATTAAAATTATAGAAGATAAAAGGAAGGAATAACAAGAGCAGAAAGTAATGACATTGAAAACATATATTGTAGAATACAGAAATTCAATGAGAAATTATCTTTAAAAGATGACGACAATTGATGATATAAAAAAGGATGGGGGGCTTCCCTGGTGGCGCAGTGGTTGGGTGTCTGCCTACCGATGCGGGGGATGCGGGTTCGTGCCCTGGTGTGGGAGGATCCCACGTGCTGCGGAGCAGCTGGGCCCATAAGCCATGGCTGCTGAGTCTGCGCGTCCGGAGCCTGTGCTCCGCAGTGGGAGGGGCCGTAGCGGTGAGAGGCCCGCGTACCGCAAAAAAAAAAAAAAGGATGGGAGAGAAGGTACAAATCACAATGTGAGGAATGAAAAACAGAATTCTACCACACTTTACAGACATTAAATAGATGATAATGTATATGAACAGCTTCATGCCAGCATATTTAAAAATTAACATGACATAAAAAAATTCCTTAAAAAAGCCTAACAAAATAAAGACACAGAAAGAAAAAAAACCTGAAAGCTAATTCATCTATTTTTTAAAAATCAGCAATTTAAAACCTTACAAAATGAAAGCTTCAAACTAGTATGACTTTGTTGATGACATCACCAGACATTAAGAGGGAAATAATAGGAAGCTTATACAAACACTTGCAGAAGTTGGGAAAAGATGGAAAATATGGCAACTTGCATTTTGAGGCCAGAGTAACCTTGAAACCAACAGGGATATTTCAAGAAAGCAATTTTTGGCCAATTTCTCTCAAACATAGAAATAAATATCTTAAATAGAATATTAATCAATCAAACCCAGTGATATATAAAATGGAGTATATCTTATGACCAAGTTGCCATTATTCCAGAAATACAGGGTTGTTTAACTGTGCATTTGTGTACTTAATATTTATTTTAAAGTTCAATAAAACATTAATTTTAGTAGCATATATTTAATAATATGATGAAAATTAATAGACTATATTTGTTTGGTTAAGCTTACTGCTTCCCAGGAAATTCACCTGGAGGGTTTATTTCCCCTCATAAATACAAAGCACTGAGTATCAACAATTGGTTACCTCAATAATCTATTATTTTCATAGACTTACAAAGGGACAGAATGTCAAATGTGGCATTATAATTCTGTATTGCTGTCAGGAGTGTAAAAGGCATTATTTTTATTCTAGTATTTTTGCATTTTAATCAGTTTTAATATTCTATAAATAAGACATGAATTTATATTTACTGTAAAAAAGGATATAAAAGTATATAATGCATAATGTGAATTCCTCTGTAACTTTCTATCCAAATACTGTACATACAATCATATGTCTTTAATCACCAAAACAAATGGAAGTTTTAGCTTGTATTTTTTTTTTCTAAATGAAGTTCTGCATTTTTAAAAACCCAAATGAAGTTCTAAATTTACTTTAATTGCTTTTAGCACTTCACCGTTTTTCTCGGCGATTTTCCATGTCAAAGTCATATAGATGTCTCCCATTATTATGAATAGCTGCATGCTTAGTTTTCCAAAGTATGATACTTACAATCATACACCTATTAGTGGCTATATAATTTATCATTTAATTTTTTTATCAATATCACATAATGATTCAATACCACATATAACATATATACACACACACACAAATACACATGCCTATTTTAGGTTATGGTCTTGGATTTGTCTCTGTAAATTTGATATATGCTGACAGATTCTTCTAAAAATGCTTTGATATTTTGTATCCTCACAAATAAGTATGTCTGTTTTATCATATGCTTCCTGACATAATTGTTAACAAACTTTTGGGCAAAAATATATATTTTTTGCATTTGCATATCCTTTATTACTTCTGAGATTGAATATATTTCCATAAATGTACTAGCTATTTATAATTGTTTTGTAATTTTTCCATTTCATAATTTTCTAAGCCTCGAAGAAGAATTATGGCTGTACCCGCCACCCCCTTCAGGCTTTGTAAGGAAAAAGAAAAGCTGATTTTCTTATTTAGCTGTAAATCTGGGGGGATCTGTTTCATTGGACTATCAAGGTCAAATTAAGTTAAAGTCAAAGAGTAGAGTCTGATATTTGTGTGGACAGATAAATAAGAAGATGGAATGTAGTCAGGATTTAGGTGGATGAATTGAAAAGTGGATTATTGCAAGGCAGATTAATACCAGAGGCTGAAAGTTGATCCTGTTAGTAGTTGTCTGGGAGCACTGTGTCTTGGGTCTACACTGCATACAAGATGAAAATCTGTGTCTTAATAGTTGACTGTTCCCCAGTAGACCTGTAGACAGATAGGTTGTATTCCTTTCTCTACCTTTTCCTTTGTTGGAGGACTACTCTATCCTTTTTCCTTTCTTGGAGGGCTGTACCTACTGTATGATATTCAGTAATTACTACCACAGATGCGTGCATGTCACTTGCTTTGTGGCTTGACGTGGCCCCAAAATAGCTTTTGTGCATTATTCTCATTGTAGCAGAGTCAATCATGTGCTGTTGCTCTTGCCTGCTATCCCCTGGCTCTACCAGTTGCTATCTGGAGAGTCCAGGTGATACAATCTGAAAGTGTGGGGAGTAGATGTCTGTAGAGTAAATTTGAACCCACTGGTGGGTTGTTTTCTCCCTTCTTCTATCTAGAAGGACTTGGCAGCAGTTCGTAAAATTTATCTCTATGTAGTCCCCCAAGACTAAGCAATCCACTGTACCTACAGCAGGAGCAGGAAAATGCCCCATCACATTTGCTTTCCTGCTTTTCCTGCCTCAATCCCCACCCCACACCTTTTAGTTCTACTTCCTTAAGATTGCACTACACAATAGAGGTGGTAGAAGTGTGTTTGTAATTTACTTGCGCTTTGAACACAAGCTGAATCAGTGTTTAAATAATGTCTCCATTATATCTATCTTTAGTCTGTGTATGTTAATGTCCATTTCACTGTTCCTTTTTAATTTAGGTTTTAAAATTTACTACTTCCATTAATCTTAATTTTAAGACACATCCCAGGAGATAGTGAGACAACTTCCATTTGAGAAGGAGTGTAATGTCCTTCTATTATATATTATATGCTGTCTTCAGAATTATTTCAGAGAGATTAAAAACCTCTCCCTCTCCCCAATATTTTGGAAATCTAAAGGTTTTAGTCACAGAAGGGTAGAATAAATGAATAGCAGATAACAGAAAAGAGAACAATTAGACATTCAATAGGCAGCAGAGGATAAACCTGTTCCACGAAATTTTGGACTGCTAAATTCTGCCCAATATCCTTAAATCTAAGGATTCTCAACTCCAAAACTGAGCCTTGGTGATTCATAAATCCAATAAGCATGTGCCAAACTCACTTGGGCATTTCTTTTGCAATTTATAAGCCACCTTTTAACTTTTCACATGCCTCCTGGAAACTGATGTATTCTTGGTGTCTTCTACAAAAGCCAGAGTCTCTATGACTGCCAAGACTACAACTAAAATGTTATAAACTACTCTCCATCCACTAATTTGAAATGGGGTTAGGGGTGGGCGGTGCTAAAGGACTGCTCTTTCTGCCAGACCACACATTGGCATTTTAACACTATCTCTAAAAGGCCAGTGTCTACCACTGCTTAAATGTTAGGGAGAGATTAGAAACTAAAAGCAGTGTATTTTGAACTGGGACTTCCTAAATTAGAATCTCACTTAGACATTGAGTAGCTGTGTGCTATAGGGGCATTACTTAACTTTCCTGTGCCTCAGTCTCCTCATTTGTAAAATGAGCATCATCACAGTTGTGGGGTGTCTGTGAGGATGAGATGATATGAAAACCTTTAGAACTCTGCCTGGTTCAGAGTGAGTACTATGTATGTTATAATTATTAGTAATATTTGTTATAATGATTATTATAAGGCTTTATGGCTATAAGACTAATTATGGGCATTCAAAGGGTTGTTTAGGCCTAAATAAAACTACTCGAATTAAGATTACTGCCAAAAATATATTTAATTTTCTCAAATTCTGGCACTAATCTCAGTACAGAATTAAATGAAAGCACAGAGTAAGAATATTACTGCTCCCATTCTCATAGCCTTTCTCTTGAAAAATTATTTGTATGATGACTATTAAATACAATTATTGCAACAGCTGTAGAGAATTGAAGTGGTCTAAAAATAAATTACAACAAATTATTTAGATAAATACATTATTCAGATAATTATAGCATATACAAGACATACAACACATGGGTGGATCGTTTTCTCAGTCGAAGTTTATTGATGCATCTTTGGAACTGGACAGAGGAAAGCTACTATTTTAAAAAAAATCTTAGTCAGTTGTATTATGATGACTTCATTTATCAAGCCATGTCAAAACTCAAAAAAAAATGCCAAGTATATTTATTTATCACTTATTTTCCATTTTTTAAATTGGGGAAATGACTTTAAATTCTATAAGAATAGATACATTGTAAAATAGAAAATATGATTTTAAGAGGTTTCAAAATTTCCTCAAATTATTAGCAAATGGTTGAAATATGGATTACATATGAAATTAAATTCTGTTAGTGAAAAGAATTGGATATGTCAAAATTAAAAAATGAAATGCAAATAAGATTGTGTAATTCAAAACCAAAGCAGAAATATGCATGGATGAAAATTAATTTAACAAAAAAGTATTTTTTCTGTAATTCTATGGAAGTATAAAATATATTAAGAAAGTTGTACAAATTAAAAATAAACTATGGATTATTGAAGGATGCAATTCTCCATTTTACTCATACACTTGACCAATCATTGTCTTTTATTTCACCACAAAGATAACCATTATCTTTTATTATTTCTTCCCTTTTTGAGCTTTATGTGAATGAATTACACATCATATTATTTTGTATCTGATTTTTATTTCTAAATATCATCAATTATGTTTTAGTTATGTATATTTTTGAATAGTGTACTATTATATGAATGTAATAGAAAATGTATGTTCATTCTATTGTTAACAAACATCTAAATTGTTTTCAGTTGACTACAAATAATGGTACATTGAACATTATAAAAATATGATATATCGAAATTTAATGTTATCAAACTAAAAATATGACATATCAACTATTGTGATTTACACATCAAGCTGTGCTTACAGGAATAAATGTATGCTTGTCTCTCTTTTTATTATCTTAGGGAATTTTAATGGCCAATGCCAAGGTTAATTATTTTATTAGGGATTACAAATTGGTGATTTTCTAATACCTTCACTTTTTAGCTGAAATTATTTTATAAAGAGAAAATTACTGTCATTTACACTTTCATTACAAAATAGAATTTTTCTTAAAGAAATGTAGAAAGATACTTAACACTTCCATCTTTCTGTTTTTAAAATATTGATCTATTTCAGTAGTTCAGTGACACTCTCCAATAATGCCTAATTAGTATTTTTAAAACAAATTTGAAGTGTTTCAATTCATTATATCTATGATCCTTATGATCATTATTTGTTAATGGTTTATTTTTACAAAGACAGTTTCTTCAATGCTCTCTAATTAAAACATTTTTCCATTTGCTTAGTGCTTTTGGTTTCCTGTTTAAGAAATAGTTGCCTATGCAAAATTCCTGAAGTTATTATTTTTTATTGTCTTCTAGAAGCCCCAGGAGTTATTTAACAATGTGCTTCTTAGTCTTAACATGTTCAGGGGATCCTAGTTCTCTTTTATGCTGTTAATTTTAGCTTAATTATATGGTCAG